>NW_028278864.1:0-46378 GCF_059751315.1 Micrasema longulum
CACCATCGTTTTATTTACCTTGTTTATCTTTGCTACATATATCTATGTTTTGGTTGTAAAGTTTCATATACACATGTGAGAGTTAAATTAGCTTTGGCCGTAAAACAATAAAAAAATAAATTAGTACCTAAACGAAATAATTGTTCACTCAAACAAATTGTTTATGTTACAAATCATGTAGATAGAATTAATTCGATAGTTGTTAAAAAGAAAATAATAAATGTATTTTGTCTTTATAAATGTAAACTATTAAGTACTTACTTTTATTAAATATATAGATGTAGTGTATGACGTTTTAATTGAATAATAATGAATTATTAACGCATATTATTACATGGAAAGACAGATGCTCTGTGTATGTCTAAGAGACAGAGTAAGAAATAAATAAATAAGGTGCCAAACCAGAGTCGTGGATATCGTGGATCGTGCAGCGAAATTAAAATGACAGAGGGCAGGATACTTGGCGATGCAAAATGATGGCAGATGGACACCTAGAATAATAAAGTGGAGACCATGGGCAAACAAAAGCAGTGTTGGAAGGCCACAGAAAAGATGGGTCGACGACATTGTCTCTATTGCCGGTAAAACGTGGATGATGAAAGCGGGTGATACGTTTGGAAGAGGCCTTTATCCAGCAATGGAGAGAATAAGGCTGAAGAAGAAGAAGAAGATTATTGCAAAGATACATTTAGAGTTCATGCTTTGCAATGATTTTGTGTCACATATATATCATATAAAATAATCAATTATACTTTGGTTTTTAAAAAAAAGAAGTTTGCTTTCTTTTAATTGACTAAAATGAAGTTATTTTGGGGACATTTTCAACAAGTTGGGAATAATAGCATATAGGTATATAAATGACAGCTTCGTATTAGACCAAATGCTTGAACAATATTCAGCACTTGTGGAATATAAGTAAAACGAGGTAACCACAGCTCGGTAGATTCCTATTTTCTTACAACTTTTCACACATTTTCTTACAGATATTGACCAATGAGGGATATTTTTTTTGTGATTATCGTACAAGGCCAAGCTATTATATTCGCTTGTTAAAAATGAGGTAATTGTTAATTAACAAAAATAAGCGACGCCTCTGCCCGGATCGTCTTCTCAGCCTCACGATGGAGACCACCGGAGGAGCTAAGGGGCGGGGGTGGTAAGGCCGAGGAAAGGGGGGCTCGCTCCCAATACAAGCGAGCGCCCAGAAATCATAATTGCCTCTTGCGTAAATTAACCCCGCGCCACCCTCTGCCCCCGTCCCTCTCTAACTGACCAGAAGAAAAGCGCGAGAGACAGAGAAGGAAGTATATTTGAAAGTCTCATTAAAAAAGGGGTATTTTTCAGGGTGTGTTGGTAAGGGCTGAATTTTGTAACCCAAGGACGCTCACGCAGAACACTGTAATCACATCGGAAATTGGTTATCGACTTTTATGATGTATTCAGTACATTGACATCACTTAAAAACATATTTTTTCTTGACTGTAGTAAAATATTTTTGAAAATAAGTTCAACTGAAGACTGCAATCTCTTAAATATTGATTTGAACCGCCTCTCAGATTATTGCCACATCAACTTTATTACCCTTTATATCAATAAATGCACACGCATATCTTTCTCGGGTAAACATAACACTTTAAATTTCCAGAATGCTCCAATTAATTAAATGGTACCTAAAACGAAAGTCATAAGAGGCTTAAGAATAGTTTTAAATTCCAAGCTTGTATTCGATATTCACATGAATGAAATTATTAAAGATGTAAAAAAATGCGCGGTTTTTTAATGCAAATGTTTAACGGCTTCAAACATATTAAAACATTAACACTACTTTATAACATTTACGTGTTTGAGAAGTCAGTTGGAGTATGCTTCTACTCGTATTATATGAAATCCCCAATACAAAGTAGATAATTAATAACCTAGAAAGGATACACAAAGAAATATGTATTTAATAAAATACAAATTTGATTGTACTCCAAGCCCAATTCAAACTCTGGCGAATAGAAGACTGATTGCAGATCAATTATTCATATTTAACTAACTAACTAACTAACTAACCATCACGCCATTTCCCCGGAGGGGTAGGCAGAGAGGATAGAACGCCACACCACTCTGTCCTGGCACACTTCCTTTGCTTCCTTCACATTCATACATCTTCTCATGCACGCACGTCGATATATATTTAAACTTGTGAATAATATCATTATTTGCCCGATACTTAGAAGGTCTTTAGAATATATTTTGCCCATCTGGACAAGAGTCCAAACTACATTAAATTTTATGATGTCATTACTATAAAACCGTTTTCTCTGGTCACGCAGACATTTTTCATATTTCCTATACTAAATATAGAAGATTCTTCATAGGCGTTGATAATACGCCTGTTTATTTACATGAGAATGTCACTAAAAATGTATGTTCATAATTCTTCAATATTTTTACTTAAGTTTTTTTTTTCTTCTTCTTTTAAAAATATATTTATAAAAAATGTATTTACTAATTATATATACATCGAGGCTTTATTGATAGAATGCATGAGGTAAACATTATTTTTATATTTAAAATATTTTTTAGTATAGGTGTAAGATGTTGATTTCAAATTTTATGCCTAGAATAAAAATTACTCTTTCAAAGTCTTGAGAAAATTTTTTTGAAAGAAAATTGTGGGAGAAATAAAGCGTTGAAAGAATAAGAAAGCTTTTATTGCTATTATCTCGGAACTTGTTTTAATGACTTAATGAATTCTGTCAGTAAAACCAAGACATTAAAAAAAAAAATATTTTCATTTTTTTATTCATTTAAATTCTACTTACTTTATTATTATATATGAAATTTACATATTTTATTTGCAATTTCTGAATTACTTACATTTCTTAATTTTTAAATTAATTTAATTTACTACTGGGTTGTTGTAATGCGTGCACTTTAAAAACTTACGTTTTTAGAATACAAGTTTCAATGTGTCCTAATCTATTTGAATTTTTTCCCCAAATAAATACTACTACTACTACTACTACTACCATCACGCCATTTCCCCGTAGGGGTAGGCAGAGAGAATGGACCGCCACACACGTTTATCCTGGCACACAATCCTAGCCTCTTCCACATTCATACATCTTGTCATACATGCCCTTCGGTTCCATCTGCTTTTGACATGACCAGACTTAAGATTTTGGTTTAGCTGATCATGCCACGTCTTCCTTGGTCGTCCTCGTCTAACGTTGCCGTTCATTTTCGCCATATATACTTGTTTTACCATTCTTTCGTCGTCCATTCGTTCTACGTGACCAAACCATCTCAGAGACCCTTTTTTAATCTTATCAATTATACTTGTCTCAGATTTACACTCTCGCCTGATTTCATCATTCGTAACCCTGTCATACATTGATTTCCCACACATTCGTCTAAGAGATCGCATTTCAACCGCGTTCACTCGGCTTTCATCCTTCCTCTGCCAGTTCCATGTTTCACTTCCATATATAAGTGTTCGGACTAAAACTCCGTTGTGCACTGCCAGTTTAGCTTCGATTGACATATTTTTATTATAAATTACTGTGCTTAGCACTCCGTTCATTTTGTTGCCCGCATTCACTCTTCTTTCAGACATTCGTTGTTTACATTTATTATGCAGTCAGTAACCTCAATATCCCTTTCAAATACCATCACTTTTGACTTACTTTCGTTCATCGCCAATTCGCTCTCCAGGCATACATCATACATTCTAGAGACTATTTGCTGCAAATTAGCTTTGCTGCTTGCTAACAGAACTGCATCGTCAGCATACAAGAAGCAGCTTACTGAAAAATTATCCATTTTTGCTCCAATACCCTGTCACTAATAATACATTCTAATACATTATATCTCTTTCCAAATAAATAAATAAACAATAATAGACAACTGTAAATTGCATTGTTTTTAACATTTTCTCTTAAATTATATCAGAAATTTAAAGATTTTTGTAAATTCTGAGGCGCATTGGCTAGTACGGAGTTTCAACATTAGTACGGAGTTTTCAGTTTTCATTCCTGTTGATTTACTACTGTGATTGAGCTTCCGAGCTCGTTGTCGTGCAGTTTTTCATACGTTTTTTTATATTTTCTAAATATTTTAAAATTACATAGGGTTAGTAAAACTTATTGTTTACTTAATTTCACCGTTAAAATAAATTGAAACGTGACAGTATTTAATTTTTCTTTATATCTTAGCTTTCATTTAAAAAAATATTTTAAAATAAAAATGGAATAACCGGATAAATTACTATTTTAGAGGCTTGTTATCAGGCGGGAGAGTGAGGAAAATACACCATTCATTAAAACAATTTGTATTTTGATTTACTGCATCCAACTTTTAAAAATCAAAGACAAAATAAAATAAATATTAATATCAATTGAAATGCTAATTTTTTTGTAATTTTCAAACAAACTCTTAATAAATAACTTAACAGGTCATTTAGTTTGCAATGTTTATTTCATTAATATATTATCGTTACTTAATACGACACGTGTCATACCTCCATAGAACATAAATCCCGCGTTAAATTGGGACAAAATGATAAATCATCATCATTCCCTTTCCGCACCTAATGGTACACCAATCGCAGCATATCGTGATATTTTTTTGTTACATGAAGGTAATATGATCAGTAATATGATCAGTCTGGTGCCATTCCAGGGACTATAAAACATTCAACCTTTTAAAATAAATATTTTATATCAACCATGTCGGGAATTCAACTTGAGACCTCATGCATGGTAGGCAAACGCACTGACCACTACACCACGAGGCCAACAAAACGATAAATAATTAAGTCTAAATCAATGAACACTTTTATGTAAGACCGGGTTGTGGTCCCGTGGTAGTATTGTGGAATCACGGACCAAAGGTCCTATGTTCAAATCCCACTCTGACACAACTCGATTACCATTTTGTAGCAGAAGTTATTTGCTACTTTTAGAAAATGGTCTGAAAATTTTAATATTTGAGTAAATAATAAAAACTTACGTTTATATTTTATATATAAAATGTTAGGCGCTTGATAAATTTAAAAAAAAATGTTTTTGAATGCAGTAATTTTTGTTTTATTTTCTGAAAAAATAGTAATTCGGATGCGATGTTTTGGTTGATACGCAATTAATTTTTGACTGTGTTGGACGGGAAAAGTGAAAGTCCTTAGGAAGAATAATCAAGGAAGCTCTCTCACTGTCTAGGAATAAATAAATTCTCCAACAGGGTTGGTAAAGAGGACGAAATACGAAGTAAGGATGTCAGACGGAGATTTTCTCATTATCCGCTTACTTTATTTATAAAAAAATAAAGATAAATAGCAATACGCGTTATTTAAAAAATATCATTTTAAAAAAAATTAATACTAGTACTTCCATCACGCCATTTTCTCGTTCATACATCTTGACAGGCACAAAATGACCTAATCTTCGATTACGTCTCCTATTGAAATTACCAACATTGGAGTTTAGATTTATAAACATTATCGTCACTACATTTAAAGTATAGTTCATACTGAAATTAACTCCGATGTTTTTTATTGTTCAACACTTAAGCAAGAGAATTGATGAAATCGGAGTAAGATAGAGTCAGAAACTAAAATAAAATAACAAGAAAAGTGTTGTTGTTTAAAGATTTTTTTTAAATATCTCTAACACTTAATGATTCTTTTTAGTGCTTTTTGAGATAATCTCAAATATTTTAGGTTTTGTACCAACAAACTTTTTTCACATACATTACAAACAGCTTAAGTCGTAAATGTTCATATAAATCTGTGTGCAAGCCTTCTAAGTCAAATTACCTAATAACACATTTAAATAAGAAATAAAAATTTTAAAAGTAAAAATTAAAAAGTACATAAAATAGTTTAGTAAAATAAATATAAATAAATCATCCTCTATTGTGGTTGATGTTCAATTAAGGATATAAGTAGTTCATTCAAGTTTGTCTTAATCGTCCTCATCCTAAGATTTCTATTTACTCTCATCAATTAAAAAAAAAAAAATACAATTGATAATACCTCCAGAATTTTAAACATACCAATATATTACATTTTTTTATATTTATTTGGCGTTTTTAAAAACTAATTATTATAAAATAAAGCAAATGGAGGTGTACAATGGTAAAAAATATTCAAACACAAAGATGTTTTTTAGGATAATGTGTAAAATACGTAATAAAACATATTCATCAAATTTGCATATTTGCCACTATATTACAAGTGCTTAAAGAATCGGATTGTGGTCCCGTGGCTAGTGTCGCGGACTCGCGATTCAGAAGTCCGAATATCGAACTCCACTACCCCAACTTCATTCCCATTTTGAGTTATTTTCAACTCGTTGAAAATGGCCCCCTTAATTGAAATATTTAGACAATAAATCATAAGAACACAAATCAAAGGATTTAATGTCATAAATTCTTTGTTTTGTTTATTTGAATTACCTTTACCAAACAAAAGAGCCTGGTTCCTTTTTTTTTGCCCCACAACAGGCCTGGAAGCCCGATTACAGTGAATTACAGAACAAAACACCCAGGTTTGAGAAAAATCACATTCAATTTTGGTGATCTCACCGGGAATCAAATCCAGAAACTTCCGGGCCTGAGTCAAGCGTCTTCACTGCTACACCACGCAGGCCGCCTGGTTTTGGCTACTTATGAGTTATTGGCACGAATATGTTAGATTTCGTTATTTTTAGTACGTATGGTTAATTGTTTTAGGTTAATTATTAAAAATGACTAATAATCAAATAAAAAATAATTGACATCGTCATCCTTGCCGGCTTTCTTATATCTAAAACCGGTTCTGACAAATGGTGCGAGACGCGCCGAAACTAAGGGAGGAAAAAGGACTCAGGTTTTAAAGTCTGCGAATTGTTAATTTCTCAGCGGCATACACAGCCTTACAATCGTAAGAGAGGGATTTCTTTTAAGGAAAGGGGGGCGAGAAGCAATGCACGGAGTTGTTTAATCGTTAGCCTCTCACGGAGGGGCACGGCCGGGAGGGGGAGGGGGTGAAAGAGGGGGTGACGGGTAAATTTGTTTGTTTTTAATTGCGCCTGAAAATAAATGTGTATCGATTGTCCTCTGTCTTTAGGGGAGTGGGAGGTCTAAGACACACGCGAGATAATATAAATGCAAATCAGAATTTATCGACTCATTGCTTAACAAAGAAACGATAAATGTTAAGCACACGTTTAATGGATTAGTACACGAATATGGTTCAGTCAACTGACTATTGTCGAAAACCAAGTTTAGAAAGATTAGTAAAGCAAAGTAATATTTTTATTTCTAACTATTTGATTACTAAGTTAAAATTGTTGCGAATGTCTTGTAATTATTTAGAAGTAAGTTAAACGGTAGTTTTTTGTAAAGAAAAAACAAAATATGAGGTATCGTTCTATAAAATGTTTCGAACCATTTGACATACCGTAATGAGTAGCAAAAAAAAGTTCAGTTCGAAAAACGGTGCAACGTTTTTGAGTTTTATATTTTTTTAAGCAATAATACAATATATAGAGGTCTATCAGCAAAAACTTCGTAGATATGGCTCACGCAGGTTTTATACTTTAAAATAATGAGTTATAACTTTTTTAACTTTATATTTTTTTATAAATTTGAATAAAGTTAATAAATACTAAAAAGTGTTATATCTCCAAATAAGACTTGTGCAAATAACTGCCTTTTAGCTAATGACAGTAGTATAACTGTGCTAAAAACACGACTAATAAGAATACCTAATGAATGAAAAATATTTGGATACATTTTTTATTCAACTAATCCACGAATCTTCACTTACAACAAATAAAAAATATATTATTTAAAAAACAAACTTTTGATGTTTGTGTTCTCCCTGTACTCACATACGGCTGTGAAACTTTTGTGTTCACGAAATTTTTTTTGCACAAATTATTAGACATAAAGGGCCATGTAATGAAGAATGCTGGGTATTTAATTAAAATACAGAAGAGTTCATACCTAGATAAGAGCGAGATCCGATGTGTTCCATCGGGTTGCTAACCAGAAATGCAGCTGGTCTGGTCACTTAGCAAGAACGGCGGACTCTAGATGTAATAAAAGTTCTGGAAAGGCCATAAGACGTTTCAGCAGGCCTCAAGTAAGGTGGTCTGATGACACAAGACGGGTTACAGGATTTTGTTGGAAGCAATTTGCTCAGGATAGGGAGATGGGGAGATCTAAGCGGGAAGCCTATGTTGGACACGAGGGAGGCGATGATGATGACATTTATTTGATTTATTTATTCATATTTTTTGCTTACAAACTATAGTTAATGATAAAAATAATGTGACCTCACAGAGGTTTTTCGTGCCGAGGACACTTAACAATATACTTTTTTCAAATTACATTTGAGAATAAACAAAGAATACTAACTTAAAAAAGCGAAGATAATGAACAAATATTCAGACAGTTTTAAAAACAAGGTATTTATGTACATCTATATTATTTATATTAAAAAACACAAACTGAAAATAACAAAAACCTAACATAAGCTGTACTTTTGTGGAGCAGTTGGTTTAATATTGGTATGGGCGAATGAGACAATCCATTTTACTTCTACCTAGCTCCACTATCCATTTTTTTATAGCCTTTTTAAACATTTTCTCCTTACTAATTGTTTTAATAGATAGTGGAAGTAGGTTATAGATTTTAATTGATTAATACTCAAAATCCCTTTGTCCGAAAGTGGTTTTAGTTTGTATTTGTTTAAGTTGTCTATGTGTTGAGGATAAAGTGATTATATTATTTGTATGTGATGTATTGTAGGGGTTATGTCTTTCATTTGAGTAAGAGTAGTTTTTGAATCAAGTTGTGGCCAAGCAGATATTGAACTTAAGGTGTCTGATCCGAAAACAGCTAGTCTACCAGTAACTTGATTCATTTTTTTTTTTTTTTGATAAATGTATGACAAAGTGGCTCTTAAAAAATCTTAACAAATTAAGGTTAAGGAAAAAATACAGAATATATTCACAAAATAAATATAACTATGCATTTGAATTCTCGATATTATTAAACAGTATTTTAAGTACAGTTGAGCACTAAACAAATAAAAAGTTAATGCACTTTTTTTTTTTATACAGGTTCATGCGACAACTATTTAATTTTCTTTTACATTTATTATTACAAACAATATAATTATTAAATTTTTCAAAAAAACGATCATCAAATAAATCTTTGAAATAACATAATAAAGCACTTACTCCTGATAGCAACAATGATACTGTACTTTTTTAGTAAATAAAAGTACCCTCTAATTCAATTTACACACTTTTTATTAAATACAATAAATATCTCATTTTTAATAATCACTTATCTTAAAGTTGATTTTAAAAGTCGTAAAATAATGAATGAAAAGAAACCACCCAGAAACACTCGTGATTTCCATAAAAATATAATTAGTCGAATCCCACAACCGACGTACTCTCGAAGCCACACAAATGTCTTATTCTCAAGCGAAAGATAGAAGAAAAAGTTTAAAAAGTACCCGCGCCGTAGAACACACACTCTTGCACTTGCGTCATATATTACGGACAATATTTCGGATGTGTGGAGCATTGCGGGGTTGTGGAGATATTAAGAGGGATGGTAAAAGGGGAACGGGGAGGAGACGCGGGGGTAATGCACCAGGCCCTTTATCATGGATAGACGATAAGACATTTAACCATATTTGTTTGTACATTCAATTTCAATGAAGAAGTTTAGTCGTTTATATCAATCTAAGCTAATCACAAAAAAAACATTTTTAGGCATTGTATTTTCGCGATATGGTGTGCGCGTGTTTGTATATATTTCAATTTTTAATCGAATTGGTAAAAAAAAAGTTGGAAGCAAAAATCGGTCTACCAGGGTTGCATTCGACGAGAATGCATATTTTACTAAAAAAATGGAAAGACGTTGTTTTTTTGTGTTATAAAAAAAGTTTGTTTTTGAATGTTTACAAACAACATTCGCTTTTTGTGGATCTCAATCAGATTCTTTCCTTGCATTTCTTATAATTTCTCCCCATTTATTCCTTTTTGCTGGATTTTTGGTAATACTAAAATAATATTAACTGACATTCAATACATTTTTGAAAATCGTAATCCTAAACAAAGTGCGCCCTTGCTGTTAGAATAGCTGAGTTCGACATTTGCAAAAACAATTCTGTATTTAAACATGTTTATTTTATGTTTGGGAACTCAACCATAAAAAAGTACCTACGTACCTACTTAAATTTAATAGTTGAATATTAATAATTTGAATGTTCAAATATTGAATTTAGTAAGTTTTGGGATTCAATCATAAACGAGTCCCTAGGAACCCACTTATCAATGATAAGATAAGGCGGATTCTGCTGTTAAAATTGAGTCTGATTCCATATTTTAAAATCCGATCCCGCGCAAGCGCATTAAGTAGAATATCTTTTTCATTTGATCTACGAGACTCGCCCGGAATTATAGCATCCGATTTTGCGTAACGCAATAAAAACTCGACTCAACTATCATATGGCATAAAGTGTGAAATTGCTTATTATTTAAATTTTGTCAGTTATCTTGGACATCGAGTATTTTGTTTTGTTACATTATGTACCTAGTTATTTACAGTTCCGCTGTATGCCGGTTGTCTTGTCCTTGTCACTTATCAGTAATTCAGTCTAAGATGAATCAATTCGGTTGTGTTTTTAATAATTTCTTTTTATACTATTGTGGTAATATATTATATACTGTGTGTCAGTGTTTTCTCATTTCTTTTTTAAATACGTTTTAAAAAATATATATTTGGACTCCTGTATTTAGTAGCCTTACGTGTCATGTACAAGGCTAAGGTACTCGGAAAAGATCGTTTTTGTTTGTCTTAGAAATGGGATGTTCGATCATTGAATTTTGGTTTATTACCTTTATGAGTCCAATCACCATTGTTGCAAAGTTCAAGAACAATAGCGCGGGATAACTACTTTTAACTATAATGTGGATATCTGTTAAGGGTATTCCATCGTTCCTGCATTCTTCTTTAAGATTATGGCGTTGTAAACTGAAAAATGGGCACTGAAATAACAGATGTTCGATACTCTGTGAAGAAATATCATCGCATAGACAATAATCATCATTCCTTAATTTAAACTTATACATTATTTTGTTAAGTAGTTATAAAATGAGCAAAAAGAGGTTCTCTCCAAAATAGTTTGATAAATCTTATTCTAATCATTCCCGCAACAAGTGCATCAACTGAGCGTTCATTTTTAAATATAAAAAGAGTGAAAACATACCATCGCAGTACAATTGGTGAGGACAGGCTTTCATTTCTCGCTATTATTTCTATTGAGAAGGAATTTATGTTCCTTAAAGGATTTTTTTTTATAATCGAGTGATCGATGATTTTTCGAAGAAAGAACGTCGGATCGATCTGAAGTTTAAATAGATGGATTTACTTACAGGTAAATAAATAAAACCACTTATTTATTTTCATGATTTCTTAATTTCACGATAACAAGTATTTAGATAAGAAACACGTTAATCAATAAAAATCTTAATATTTAAAAATTATATACTGTCAGTAACCCTTCCAGCATCCCTCCCCGCAATAGTCACCGCACGCTTCTGTTGTCTATGTAAATAATATAACGACAAATATAGGCAACATCGTACCGTATCATTGTAATTGAGGTTTGGGTTTGTCTCTCATTTGAGTTCATGAAAATAAAATGTTAGAACATTATAACTACTGCATGCATTATTGAATTCTAAGCTTGACGTTTTCCGTGTCTTGGGATATTTCATATGCAAATTGTATGCTGATTGAGAGAATTTATTCGCGAGCGCATCGGTACTATTTTTATACCTACAGATCTATATTTATACTGATATCTGAATAGTCAAAGATCAGATATAAAATATATGTATGTAGTTGTTGAATTTAAGGATATTTCTTTTCACAAATTACATACAAAAACGCTTTAGTCTAATTTTTAGTGCGAAGGTACCTACAATTTTTTATATATTTTTTTTTATCTCACGTTTTACATAACACTTTTGTTTTTAAATATAAATACCTCACTGGGCACAACCCATGTCGAAGCATTCATTTACATGATTTAATACATACTTATGGTGTCTAAAAATATGTTTAAAATAAAACATATTCACACTTAATCCACACAAATATTTAAACATAAATAATATGAAGAAAAAAAAGAAGATAAAAGAAAATAATTTTATGAGTACAGCTCACATATTTAACTACTGTGCAGACATTAAGTCAAGTAGCAAGCTACTGTCGTAGGCACCTTTACATCGGTAAGTTCCCGGTGGCCCAACATTCGCACAAATGCCAAATATATATGCCATATATTCATCGAGACACTGTGTTGATACAAATACAAAATGAAAATGCAAAAATAATATTATATAAACAAGTCTACTGCTTTGGTGGGGTGACCATCTCGAGACAGTTTTCGGGACACAAATCAAGTAGCCATTTTTTTACAAATAATTTAAATTGTTCAAGATAACGGCGGACGAAGAAAAAAGGTAAATGTGTGAAATGGAATTATAACCCGGGTCGTGTTTTCAACTCGATGTCTACTCTCACGGAAAAAATTCTGACAAAGGAAAGCGAGTGGAGCAAAGTGGCTGGTACGTTCGCCTACCATGCTAGCTCCTTAGTTCGATTCCTGGCAGATTGAATGTAAAATATTTGTTTCTAAGTTGTTTTTACACTGCAATATTTCACTGCCCCTGTACTGGTAATGAAATCGTAATACTGACTACCTTACATACGCGAGATACGCTGCATTTGGAGTTCCAATGCAGTGCCCTATGCACCATCATGTGCGGATAGGAGTATGATATGAAGACTATTGAAAAAAAAAAGTTAAAAATACTTTCAGTTTGTCCAAATACTTGTAGACATATACTAATCTAATCTAAATTAAAAAGTACCCTATAATATTTTATAGAAAATTTTTACTTTTCTCTTTCTTTTATCACACAAAAATATTAAACCTGTCTATTAATTAAAGGAGCAAAAATAAACATTTCTGTATACCCACGAACAGGCCATGTCCTTGTGGGATTTTTCGTTTATTATTTTTACTCTTAATATGTATTTCATTAATATGTATTTCATTGCTAAGTAATTATCCTTCATTTTTTATATACTCTTATATATATTATAAAAAACAAAAAAATAAAAAATAAATCCAATCTTTACCCAAACAATTGAATACACCTACTTAAAATATTGTTAATCAAACTAATTGGTGAAGAAGAAAATGATGTAACAATTAAAGAATACTTGAGAGTTGCTTTTCAAATGAAATAATTGTGTTTGTGTGTATTTGCATTAGAGTGAGTACAGAGGCGAGAGTGGGTCAGATGAATCTCACCCACATCAATAAATGTTTTCTCTACAGGTATTTACAAAACCCAACATTAAAAGGTCCCTCCACTTACCAGGATTTGTCCTAAAGGTCTTGGAGCCTCATTTAAAATCCGCGTACTGAAAAAAAATGAGCCTTGAATTTATAAATTAAATTTATTTGTTTGTAAAAAAAATTCACGGTATTCAGAGATCATGTTTACTGCTTTTAATTCCCCTATCCCCGTTAGTGCAACTTAGTATATGTAGAAAAATTTGTCTGTCTCCATCAATGTATTTTTTTCAACTATAACGGTGATAGGGTATGTTAGTTCATTAGCTTATCAGTAGACCGAGAGAATCAAGTCTAGTCGTGCAAACCAGAACCGTCACCTCCCCTCTACCGGCCATTTTATATAACAGTTCATACAGACAAACCTAATCATGACATTTTGCGGTTTAAAAGACACCCTGATTCAGACATGTATAAAAGAAATGAAAACCTATCTAGCAATATTAAAAATAGTTGACAAATCTATTATATTCTCGGAATCACATTTTAGAGAAGAAATCTAGCATCAGCCTATTCAAAACCCGGCATCGTCCTAGTCAAGATCTATCGACCAATCACACAATACAACAGATTAAAAAACTCAATAAATATGGGTGTTCAAAGATATGCAGAGTGGTACACAGTGTAAAATGTGATCATAAAAACGATCCGATTACTGGTCACAGACTTTTGAATGAAATTTTAAAAAATATATATATATGAAAATACAAATTCAATTTAAATTAAAAAATGTCTGCCTTAAAACAAGTTGTACCTAGTTAGGCAGACTAAACATAATTCAGAAAAGTCTATTACCTAAAGCACGTAGTAGATAAAGTGCTTGTATTTTCTGTTAATAAATCGTGATTATATATTTTTTATTATTAATATGTATTTACAGTCAACTCATTCGCTCCCAATCAGCAGAAAATAAAATAGCTCTCGATAGTCTTGAGTGAAGCGGGGAAAATCGGGGCGACTCGGGGGAGTATGCAAAAAACCTTTGCTTTACTTTCTTAACTCCGGTCCCAGTTAACTCACCCCCTTTTTCACAAAACACAAGTCATACAAACAAACCGCTCAAAGGGAGAACTGAGCCATTTTTGATCAATAATTGTCACCAAGCTGCATCGGGAATTTTATGTAAAGGTGGTTGAGAAGAATTGTGGAGGAGGGTGGCTGGGAGGGTGCCCCCTACATCCCCTAGTAATAGGATTCTTTCTTTAACTCTAGTAGCTGTGATGTTGCACTAGTGTAATTGAAAACAAATTTTATTTGACAATATTGTTAGCATATTCAAATCTTTGTAGATACATACCGGATTTCAATAGAGATTGAAACAGAGCTTATGATTTGTCATACAAATAAAAGACAAGTGTGATATTTTAATCTACAAATTTGAAATAACGAGGATCGGTTAAATCGCTTCCTTAATGTTGAAATGCAATTGATGTTTTTTCGAAAATAAATGGTCTTATGGTCACTGCATTTACCTATTATGCAAGAGGTGTAAGGTTCAATTCCTGACATTAAATATTTATTTAAAACAATGTATTTCACTGAAATATTTTATATTCTCTGGTCTGGTACCTGAAACGTAAGACCGTTCTTCTACTTTTCACTATATAAGAATAATTATCCATACGCTGCCATTAATACCTATACCAATAAAGTGCGCTATGTAGCATTAGGTAAGGAAAGGGGAATGATGAGGATTAACTGAATTATTTTTGTCTTAAGGAACTTTTTGCAGAGCGTCACTGGGTAAAATATAAATACAAAAGTTTATGTAATATTGTTTTAATGAATTTAAATACATATGACGTATATTATTGTCGCTGTTTTTTTACCAAGTTCTTAATTATCAGACCCCGGCGAACCCAATGATTGTCAATTAGGACGTGTGAAAAATAAAGTATAAAATATAATTGGATTTTTAACAGCAATGTGAAATAAATATAATGCTGTTCATTAAGTATTATTATTTATTTTCAATTTGAGAATTAAAATATCACCATCTTTTATTTTTAAATTACCCAAATTACAATTAACTTCCACTAATATTTTCAACTTACCCACCTTAATATTTTATAATTTTTCACTAGCAGATTAAAGTGATCTCTTTATACTGTGCATTTATTTATCCCACGTTTGTAAATTTCTCAGCTCTTTCGCTTCACAAAAATTAACAAACGGAAGAATTGAAGAAATACGGACATTCAAAGATGGGCAGATGTGACAAAGTAAAAACCTGCCAATCACAAGTTATAAGAAACATTTGCAAATATCTCGACATTTATACCTATTCCTTATCAAAATAATTCTTATTTATTTATTTAACTTTTTGTACGTAATGCTATTTGTACATTGGCAGGCTTATTGCCAAATAGCAATTTCTTCCAACCAACCAATAAAATAATAGTTAAATTTTATAATTCAAGTGACAACATATTCAATAGAAAATAAAAATCAAAAAACTAAAGATGTATGAAAATAGAAATAAACGTGTTTGTTTAAGAATTACCTTAAATCAAAACTATTACTCAATCGGAAAAAAGAGGATAGAGGAAAGGAGGAGAGATAAAGGAAGAGAAATGAGATGTTTCTTCAGACGTGATTTCAACAGAGATAATGTAGTAACATCTTTGATGGTAGATGGGAGATGATTCCACAGTCGAGCCGCATGGACACTATATGTGTTAGAAAAGAAAGAGGAATTGTGGATGGGTATTAAGAGAATTCTTCAACTTTGTTAAATTTTTAAGGTTTTTAAACTAGTATCTGAAGCGTAAGAGTTTTTTTTTTTGTAGATTAATTATATCATATCATAAGAACTCACTTAGAAACAAATTTTCGATACACTTATATTTTTTAACACAATGGTTTTAATTCAAATTTTAATAATTTAGGATCTAAATATATGGGAATCAAAACTCAAGAGAAGGTTGTCGTCTAAATGAAAATGAAGGAAGCTTCTACAATCTTAGGGTGAATATTTTTGAGAATGTATGCATAATAATATAATATGTTTTGTGTGTGTGTATGAATTAATATAAGTGCGTTTTTTCCCCTTAGTGCCGAATAGCTGCAATCTTACATCTCATATTCTCATCAACCCCCGCTGCAGGGCCGAACGGGACAATTGTAGACCTTGGCTACGATTATAAAGGCTATCTCCATCGGTACATACCGAGACGGTATTCTTAACTTTTGTACTATCTACGTCGGAATGTTCTACTGACTTGTCCTCTCGACGTCATATGGTCGAATCCAACCAACGAATGACCCCGAAAATTTAGTCCACGTTCTTTATTTCATTAAAATTAAAAATAGTTCTCATTTAAATTTTAAATAGGCTTTTGTGATAAAAAGTGACCACTTCAAAGCGATTACAAACTCCAATAAATCCCGATTCAAATAAAAAATGCTCGCTTGAAGATGATTTTTATATGACTTTTGACAATTACCAAGACGGTATGCTTATCGATTATCTGTATTTATCTACCGAGCAATTAAAAAGCTGGCTCCATTAACGCTTCGAGTCGGACGATACTAATAAAGAAAGTAAAATAGACGAAAAAATAAAATAACTAAATATTTTTTTTGTGGCAAAATTTCACGTCTACACGCTTTTATATGTTTAAACGTCAAAATCTTCCCCCACTATCTGTGCATCTAGGTGTTTGTTTACAAAACTGACAGTTATATAAAAATTTAACTTTAAAATTGACTTATTTCTCTCTTATATTTTCAATGGGCTTTTAAGAAAAAAAGTTCCATCCTCAGAACGATAAAAACTTGAATAAAATTAAATTTTTGACAGTTTTAATGCGTGTATCGAGGGGTACTAGACCCGTCGGTACAAACCGTCGTAGTTACGTCAAAACCTGAAGGTGATTGGTAGTGTATCTTCGTAATTGCTCGAGAGAATTTATCTTCAACTATGACGTCACAATGAAGCTTTGTCACTTTAGCGCGTAGACCGTGACGTACTCTTCCCTTGTTACATATCGATGTACCTACCCAAAACTTGGAGGTGGGGGTTCGGTAGTGTATCTTCGTAATCACTCGAGAGAATTTATCCTCAACTATACCTTCATGGTAAAGATACGATGTCCTTAGCTTCCTATCATAATCGTGGCCCTTAACTTAGTACCAGTAGTAGTATAAGGGAATAATATGTTACAAAGAATTACAAATGGCAAACAAAATTTCTGCTTAATTTCTAGCATCTGTGTACTGTGTTGAACGGAATAAGGTAGAGAACACAAACATTTAATCCAATTTTTCTCAAGTCTGAGTATTCAGTGCTGTAATTTACCACTGTAATTGGGCGTTCTAGCCTGTTGTGGTGCAAAACAAAAATAGAATAATATCTGTTACATAAGTACACACGCCCAACTTATTTTTTATTGGACTATGTCCTACGAGATATTAAAAAATATAAATTATATCTTAATATATAAATCTATTTTGGGTAATTCTGTAACTGAAGATATTTATGCATGTAAAATTGTATCGACGAATACTTTCAAATTGTTTGTTTTCTAGTATGTATATTTGTTAAATTACCTAATAAAATTAATAAATAAATAACTAAGCATGGTACTAAAAAAATATTTTGGAATGATTTACTTGTGTCCTTAAATTTTATTGGAATAAAAAGTTTTTCGACGAGATCTAGTTTTTTTTGTAGCATTTTGATTTTTTCTGACTAGCGAATCAAATAAATGCATTTATCTAGAACCGTTTGCATAATAAATGTAAATGTATTGACCAATGAAATGTAATACCGACCTATGTGTTACCGATGCAGAGTCTATAAAAGATGATTCAAAGGGATTTTTTATAATGCTTTTAATACTTGGCAACAAACCTTTTGCTCAGCAAAAATAGAGTTTGTTGGAAAATAAATAAATTTTTCATTTAATGTTTATTTCAACAGGGTGAGAAAGCATTTTTGATGGTGGAATAAGAATGTTTAGCTATTCACTGGGCTTGAGACCTGCCGGTGACTGCTTTACATAGGAATCCAGTCTTTTTCTACATACATTTGGATATTACAAAATACTGGTAACATTTATTATTAAACATAAGTAGATTATTTCTTGTTATTGATGTTTTACAGGAGGCAATTAAAATATAAGTAATAGTGATAATGTAAAATACCTTTGACTTTTATAAAAAATGTAACACTTCTTTAGTTTATTTAAAGTTGATTTATTATTACTAGAATTTCCAAATAAACAAACCAGCCGCGTGATATTTGCAAAAGAATGGCCCATTTCACGCGCATAGTCTAAATCCACACCGCATGGTTAAATTAAGATGGATGTAGTATATTGAATTTTTTGTATTTATTTAAAACTAATTCAGCGGTTACTCTCAGGTAAAAATCCAGCAAAAGGAAATCGAGAGGTGATTAGTCTTTTTCATAGTGTACTAGTTTTTAAAAAAAAAAATATTTGGAAGTTCAACAAGAATACATAAAATACATACATTTTTTGAGTAAGCATAACTAACGTTCTTTACATATATTTTCAATTATAGAACTCCACCATCTTTCATAAATTATATAAAATAAGAGTGTAAAATCAATTTAAGTAATAATAAAGATTAAGTTTATTGAAAGGTAAAAGTAAAGAAAGATTTTTTTTAAAGAAAAGAAAAGAGAAATTAAAAACATATTAGATATAATAAAATATACTAAAATTTATTTACATACACAAAAATAAGGATTAGGCATTTTATTTAAGATACATA
Organism: Micrasema longulum; assembly: GCF_059751315.1. Taxonomy (NCBI): domain Eukaryota; kingdom Metazoa; phylum Arthropoda; class Insecta; order Trichoptera; family Brachycentridae; genus Micrasema; species Micrasema longulum. Next base: position 19,166 of record NW_028278864.1, read on the forward strand.
GTAATGTTTTTTTATAACCATTTTGCTCTATCATGATAAATGTCAATGTTAACTTTTTTTTTCCATTTTGTTATAGAGTCTTAACATACTTGCAAGAGGGTTAAAATGTGCCATATTGTTTGTAAAAATTGGAAGGTAAAATGTATTAGGTGATCTCAGACGCCTACGGGGAACGTACAATGACATAGTTTTTGCGTTTGTAAAGCATTTTAATTAGTATGAATGTATTATTGTATTATGTTTTTTCTTTTTATATCCTATGTTTTTATTTTTTTCTCATGTACTCGTATTTAAAATTATATAAACTCTTATAATAAACAATAAACAACTACAACAGTGTAAGTCACTCTCCAAGCACAAGAGTTAGTCTCTTTTTTGGAGAGTTACAGTGATAACATATACTAGATGTGTTAAAGTAGATATGTATAGAATTTTTTTTACAACATGTACCTTTGATAAAAAAAATTAATAAAAAAAATAATATTTACAATACAAGAAATATAAATCCACTCTATCGTGCCGTGTGGATTTTTGTCATGGTGTGAAATTGGCTAGTCACGTGATATCACGCAGTGGGCTCTTGATTCGCACGTGTGCAGCAGTCCAGTTTCCGTAAATGTACATTAGTAAACTGTTTTAAAATATTTCTACCGCGCACGTACGTGCTTGTTATGAAAAATACTTAAACGACCATAAACTTTATTAATAAATTAAATTCATTAGTAACATGTTTTTAAATTTCTGATCAAGATCAATACAATAGGGTGGATCACAAAAAAATTATAGATCAACATTTTGTGTATATTTTTTGTCAGGCAACATATTTTTATAAAAGATATTTTCACACCTTTTCTGAGATCAAATGTTTTAACGATTAATGGAAAAAATATATTAAGTACATTTCTTACAAAATAATTATAAGCATCTTGTTCTATTAGTTATGTAAAAACATTTTGTTGATATTTCTTTTTTTTTATTATCGTGGTAAGCGTGTTTACCTACAGTGAAAGAAGTCGATTCTTAACGTGATCAAAATCGAAAATATATTTCAAAAAGGTTACACGGCAATATTCAGTAGTTTCTGGACTGGCTTATTCCTTCCTCATGTTACAAAAATGATCGAGATACGCTGTATCATATGCATATTTAAAGAACGTTGATGTATATTTATTTACAAACTTTAGTATCCGGCCTTTGTAATACTCTTGCGCCCTTAATTCGCCCCTGCCTGCATGAGCTTCTAATTTTTAAATGTGGGGAATTTGCTGGGGGTGGTGAGGTTGTAATGAGGAAGCAACCATCCCCCATAAACTTGGGTGGTGGTTTTTCTTTATTCGTTATACGCTCGGATATTAGTCTCCGGTTGTACTGGACGAGTGTGTGTGTGTGCCGGATTACCCTCGTGTGTGTGATCGTCTTGAATAATTGTATGCACGCCTGTATGTATGCAATATGTATGTATTGGATAATATTATTCTCATGTTCTTAATATAGGGTAGTTTTAATGCTCCACGGATGAGTGACCGTATTGTGTGAGGAACGTGCCCTTAGACATGCTTTGTTTTTCAATTTATGTATGGAGCGATTGTATGAAAGAGCTTCACATAATTTCCTATAAAAAGGTTCGCTTTAAACACAATATTTCGTATGCACACTTATAATATGAGAAATTATCATCATCATCATTTACTATCCGCACCTAATGGTGCATAAGGCACTGCATTGGTACACCAATTGCAGCGTGTCTTAATCATTTTTGTTACATAAAAGTAAGATAATCAGTCTTACGCTTCATGTACCAGTCCAGGGCCCCGATTACAATGGAAAGTTAACAGGGTTATCTTCGACTATTTATAAAGAAATATCGATATTTGTGTACAAAAATGAGTATATTTGCATGAACATTCAAAATATCTTCGTTGGTAACCTTTAACTGAACACGTTTAGAAAATTCTTCTTTCCATACAGAAAACTTAATTTTGATTTGTAGATAAAATTGAAAATAATTGTTCACTTCCCATTGTAATCGGAGCCCTGGGACTGTAAAATATTCTAGTGTGAAAACACTCTTTTAAATAAATATTTCATATCAACCATGTCGGGAATCGAACCCGAGACCTCTTGCATGGTAGGCAAACGTGCTGACCGTAATACCAAGGGGCATGAGGAAATTATAATAGTGTATTACTGTGAAACAATTTTGATTTAAACTATTTAAAAGTAACGATATATAGATAGGTATAAGCAACTGATAAACAATGATATGTATCACATTGTGTGAACCTGTTTTCTTAATATTTTATATTACTGTTTTGTTTTATTATTTTTAAAATAAACTTGGAATGAACACCATTTTCTTGTTCTTCTCATCTTGATTCACGTTATTTTTTATAAATATTATCTTTTAACATATTATATCGACGGTGGAGATGAAAAAAATACTAAGCGACATGTAGCAACTTTAAAGAAGAGCTAATTAAAGTTTTTTTTTTAATTAACACAAAATCTTTGAAAAGATATATAAATTTAGTTCTGTAGGAATTACGCCATAATAATAGGTATATCTGAGATTTTTTTATTGATTAAAAGTACAAAAAACTTTTATTGTCTCTTCTGTAAAGTTGATACATGCCGTTTAATAAATTTTTCATTTCAACCGTCCTGGATACAACATTATGCGTTTCATTTGGTTCTTGAATTTAGTATATATTTATTTTAAACTTCAAGTACAAACAATTAGTATTTTGGTAGACTTATTGCTAAAAGAAATATCTTCCAGCCAACCAAAAACAGACTGGACAAAAGAAGAGATGGGTAAAAATTTTGTTTTAAAAAACATAAATATATTAATATGAACAAATTATTCTTTCAAAATAAATACGTATTAAATGATGAGGAATGTGGGATCAGATAATAAGTTTGGAAGGGGAGAGAAAGAGGAATTAAGGAAAGAAAAAGGGATAAAAAAATATATTTGAGAAAAAAAAAGCAGAAAAAACTCTAGGAGTTTAGGGTTTTGGGGATTTAAAATAATGTTTCGGGCGTTTTTTGAAGATGGCTAGAGAAGGTGCATTTTTTATATGAGGAGGTAGCTCATTCCAAAGTCTGGCAACTTGGACAGAAAAGGAATAGCTGAAAAATGATGTGCTATGTCAAGGAATGGAAAGTGTTTTCTCTTAAGAAGAGCGAAGTGAGAGACCATGATCAGAAAGGTAAATCAAATTCTCAGATAGCTATTTTTTAGCATAAGTATTGTGACGAATATTATAAATTTTTCGATTTTATTGGTTGATTTTACTTGTGTACCTAGCTAAGTCCTTTAAGTTAATATGTTTTACTTTTCATTTTTACTATGTAAGTAAATAAGAAAATACTTAAATAAATGTAAAAAAAAACAGTACTTTCATAGTAAAATTGCACATTTTATATTTATTTTGCACCACAACAGGCCAGGAGGCCCAATTACAGTGGTGAATTACATCACAAAACACCCAGGCTTGAGAAAAATCCCATTTTAATTTTTGTGTTCTCACCGGGAATCGAACCCGGAACCTTCCGTACGTGAGTCAAGCGTCTTGACCACTACACTACGGAGGCCGCCAATGTGCAATATCAAAAATTAATAAATAATTTAAACCAGTCTATGACAGGTCCGTTACAGCCCAGTATTCCGTATGTCCTTCTCTAAAATATTATCCATCTCTTTTGTAATATGCTAACAAGTGAATTTTTTTAAAGGTAGAATTATAAAAACGTACATATTATGTCAACCATCGATGTAATAAAACACAATTCAAAGATTTTTAGGAAAATCTTCTCAAGTAAGGAAAACTATAAATAAAGAATTTCTAGATGTCTGTGTATAGGTGGAAATAATTCGTTGGATAGAATATACTATACACTCGTATGTAGTATATACACCTAGACAATAAATTCATACTCAACCAGACATCTTCTTATCTCCCCGCATCCCCATTCCGTTACCTCATTCTCCCTTAAGACCTACCCTCACTCGTTCCTATCGGAATAAGGACAGGTCTAGTATTGTGAATTGAAAATTGCCTACCTTCGTACACGAAATCAAATACAAACGAATCGGATTGTGCGCGTATTATTATGGATGGATCGTAAGAATGAATATATGCTTTTCAAAATAATTGTTCGCATTACTACATTCACAAAATTACTTCGACATTAAGACACAATGTAGACAGAAGGAATAGAACGTCAGACTATTATTGAAATGAAAGCAAGTCTACAATTAATTATCATCATAATTTTCATAACGAAGTTGTAATAAAAAAAAAGCTTTTGGAAAACAGCCCAATAATTAAAATATTTTTCTAAATACTGAGAAAAGTGATGAAAAGTTGCAGGAGCCAAAATAACAATTTTTTTATAAAAAAGAGAGAAATTGGTTCTCATCATTTACGCAAATATATACTATTCTCCAAAAGCCTTTTTAAAAATAGTTTTAAATTTTTTTGCAGCCAGTGGTGCATAAGGCAGTACAATGGTTCTAAAATTGCAGTGTATATCGATCATTTTTGTTACATTGATGGTAAGGTGATAAGTTTTGCTTCAGGTACCAGTCTAGGAAATATCAAAAGAAGAAAGCGAAGTCGTGAACGCGACAATCACCTCACTACGAGACGGGCTTATCTCTACTTGATTTCCTTTTTCAGGATATCACTAGCCCACAGCAAATTGAAATATCTCTGAAGGACATATTATGACTAATTGAAGACTAATTGAAGTAGATTATATATATAGTTGGATAATTTAATTAACACCATTTTTGTGAAAATCACCTCAAGGTCGCAGTACAATAAATAAGTATCTCTGCACAACTTGCAGCTACAGAGCGCATGGACGATTAGTATTCTTGTCCCTACTTTCGATTATGATATATTTAAATTTGAATAAATAAGAGCTAGATTTGAGCAAGTCTTGCAGCTACAGAGCGAATAGACGTTAAATAATCCAGCCCCTATTTACATTTTATTTTTAATTAAAAATGAAGTAAAGTGTTTGAATGATATTAAAATAAAAACAAAAAAACTCATTTTTAAAAATACTAGTTAGATTATACCAAGTCTTGCAGCTACTGAGCGCATGGACTGTTGAAATTCTAGAAATCCCATTTACAAAATTTATGGTTGGTAACATTTACATATTGAAGCAAGATTACCGATCGTCCTGCAGCTACAAAGCGCATGGACGAGTGGAATTCTAGAAACTCCAAATTATATCAATAAATTTACAAAAAATGAACGTTAAGAAGCGTAGATATGTAATTTGTCAGGTTTTCATGCAAACAAGTAAACAATAAATAAATAAAGCACTGTTACAACATTATGGTTGACGAAATATAGATGGATATTATGAATACTATTTTACATTTTCAAATGCGTTAAAAGTCTTACTTCAATATTCATTATTTAAAAACATTAATTTATTTAATTTATTATTAGTAAACTCGACTATATCGAACATGTCAGGCATATTACGGGTGATGCATTTAAATTATTAGGTTTTGTCACTAGAGTCACTAAAATGTTTAAACATATAAATACCCTAAACATATTACAACAGAGATGAAGAACATTTTAGAGAAGGTAATATAGAAGTCTAGGCATCTACAGGGCTTATGACCTGTCAATGGCTGGTTTAAGTGGCCACTTTACACACTGTGTAACATTCACCATTCTGCCTATATTTGAACATCTATATTCCTTCAATTCTTCCATTTGTTGATGTTTGTGAAGTTAAAGAGCTGAAACCTTTATTTATGATGGTGAGATTCATCTAATTGAATTATTTCACCTACATACTAGGCAACGCCTGAAAATGTTATTTTTTCAATTTCTATACTTCTTCATGAACCAGGTAATTTATCAACAATATTTTGAGTTTGTCCAAATTTTTGTAGACAAGGACTGGATTCAACTCTCTGGGGAGCTGTTTATATTAAAATATTGCAACAGAGTCAATGGCCACTGAAACCAGCCATTGACAGGTCATAAGCCCTGTAGATGCCTAGACTTCTATATTACCTTCTCTTAAATGTTCTTTATCTCTGTTGTAATATGTTAATATAAACAGCTCCCCAGGGAGTTGAATCCAGTCCTTGTCTACAAAAATTTGTACAAACTCAAAATATTGTACATAAATACCCTAAAAATTTTGTATTACGCATTTGTCAGAAGTCAACTTGAACATGCAACTTTAATCTGGTCCCCATACTATGAAAATTTCAAATATAAAATTGAAAAAGTCCAAAATAAATTGATCAGGTGTCTATCATACAGAAATAATTGCCAATTCAATAATTATAATGAAGCGTGAGTACATTTTAAAATAAACTCTTTGGATAATAGACGACAGATTGCCGACTTAATATTTCTATTTAAGCTTTTAAATGGTATTACTGACTGCCTCAATTTACTAAGTTTAATTAATTTCCATGTACCTCTTAAACGTACTCGTCACACCAAATTATTTTACTGCACCGATGTAAACACCAATGCAGCCAAAAATTGGTGGGATTTATAGAATATGCAACTTATACAATAAAATTATTAGAGCCAATGGGAGTGATAACTTCAACTTGAATAATAATACATTCAAAAGGGAAAATAGCGACAGCATGCAGGCATTGTTACCGTGGGTGAGTAGTGATGAGTAAATACAATATTATTTTTGTATTTTATTTTAAATTTACAATGGAAAATATGTACAAACCTTTAATTAATCGTTTTCTAAATTCTATTCTTGTGTAATATAAATTTATTTTTGTCACATTACGTATATTGATGATAATAAGTTTGAGTTAATTAATTCTAGTTTTAAGTACCTTTTATATTATAACCTTATTATTGTATATGACTGTATATTTCAATAAATAAATAAAATAAAAATATATTAAAAAATTAACACGTCCACATATGTATCTCAAAATCGGAAAGTTCCGGTTTATTTTAATAATAAAAATAATAATGTTTGGATAATTTATATAGGGCCATTTTTGTGAAAATCACCGCAAGGGCGCTGTACAATAAATAAATATCCCAACACGTCTTGCAGCTACAGAGCGCATGGACGGTTGGGATTCTAGTTCCTCGTCTTAAATTATGATTTATTACAATTATGATATATATGAGCTAGATAACATAACGTCTTGCAGCTACACAGCGCACGGACAGTAAGAAATCTAGCCCCTATTTACATTTTTATTTTTTAAAAAATTATTTGACAATGAAGTTTAGAGTTTAATTGATATTTTAAAAACGAAATAAAAAGCAAATTTATAAAATTAGAAGTTAGATAACAACAAGTCTTGCAGCTACTGAACGCATGGACGGTTGAAATTCTAGACCCCATTTACTAAATTTAGATATTTGATAGTTGATAACCTTTACATAATATGATAAAAATAATATGATAGCTAACACATCACAAAAAGTCTTGCAGCTTCAAAACGCATCGACAAATGGAATTTCAACAACATAAGAATAATTTTAAAAAGTTAGTAATTAAATATAATTTAAAAAAACGCAATAATAATACATTGAGCAAAGAACTAGTCAGTATGGCAATTAAGTGAACATGTAACAGCACAAAAAGTAAAAAATAAAAAACCAAACAAAGATAGCATTCCTTAACTTATTATTAAGGTTAACAAGACAATAGACGAAACTCAAACTCGTCCCTGTTTTATTTTGGTATGCAGTAAACAGGATCTATTGTCTTTTTCCTAATAAATAACTGAAAAAACACTTGGTTCACATTTGGCTGTTCCCTGGGAGATAATAGTAGAAACGCATCTGTGTGCATAGTGTAGAGTGTAGGTACCAAGGAATCTATCAGCTTCTTGTTAATTTTGTTTGTTATTATTATAAGCATTTTTTCCGACTAAAATTTCTGATTATTCTGTTGCTTTGGGCCAGCGATATTATATTCTGATAGTAGTCATCGAGTCTGATTCTGTTTCTTACACCGCTCTGTATTCTTCATCCGCACAGGCAATTACGTGAGCATAAAAAAATACTCCATCAATACTACAGCCATCACTCCAATTCTTCGTAGGAGTAGGCAGAGAGAATAGGACGCCACACGCTTTTATCCTGCCAAACATTCCGGGCTTCTTACACATGTCCTTCGATTCTGTCTGTTTTTCACATGATCCGAATTGAACCAATTTCGGTTTCTCTGATAATAACAAGGCTTTCTGGGCTTTCTTCGTTCTATGTTACAGTTCATTCTAGCCCTTAAAAAATATTGTCAACTCAGAATTTATGTAGTTGCAGAGTACTTTTATTGGAAATTTCTGAAATATTCAGATTGTATTTTTCATTTCCAATAATGAAGTCTGTCTGAGTCCCACGGGAAAGCTTATTGATTCTATTTTGATGTCATATCATTGATTTACTGTCTAACATAACTTTATTTTCATAAAGACAAATACAAACAAATGGTGGCATGATATGGGTCTTATAATAAATGCAAAAAAGACTAAAATTATGCATGTCAGATCCCCTTATGTACCAGCAATAAATCAAATTAATATACTACCTCATAGTTTTAGCTGTCTTCATAATGGTAATGTCATATGTAACTGTTAAAAAATGGTGTGGTGTAGAAAGGAATATGTTTTAAAATTTGTAAAAGATTAAAGACAGTTATAGGTTAAGATGTTTAGAATAAAGTGTTTTCTCCCAATAAAAATATTAAGACTTATCAATCATTATCGGAATCAATTATTAGGTATGGTATTATCAGTTAAATATATTAAATTGGCATTTATTTATTTTATGGTGAAAATTACGTAAAATGTTTAATTTCGTATATTTTTATTGCTAAAAATCTATGTTAATTTTTATTTTTCTTCACTTCAAATAGCTAAAACGATTCATATAAAAATAATTAAACTTTTCTATGTTAAAGATTTATTAAAATATAAAGATTTCGAGTGTAAGAACTATGACAGAAGAGATATTTTTTAATTAATAACTTTTTACTTATAAGAGATAGACCCCCCCCCGTTAAAAGTTTTTGTTGATTCTTTTTTATATATTTTCATATGAAAACGGACGGTCACTTGACCCCGGGACACATTGTATTGAACACAACCATAGTTTCGGGAGAGTATTTCACCCACCGACGATTGGGCATTTTTCCCAATTCACTTTATAGCTTAATTGTATCTAATAATTTTGCCTCCAGCGACAAATGGATTGATTTATTTTGTTTGACGTTGATGACAAAATGACGATTTTATTTTAGACGAGTCATTTACAAACGTACGCGCCAAATTATACAAGTCTTCTAAAGAAGTCATAAAGCTAACATATTGATATGTACGAAGGTACTTGAAAGGTTTCAAGAACTGTTCCATCTGACACGAATTTACTCGTACATTGGCAGGTAGTTTTTTAAACCCCCTAAAGCAAAAATACACGTATGTTTATTATGCACTCCCATAATACAGAAAGGTTTGTCCTTGTTTACTGGTTGTTGTGACGTCGCAGGAGTTCGGGATTTCCAAATCCGACAAAGAACTTCGAGGAAACAATACTGTTACACACAAATATAATATTGTATTGTGTTTTGGCTTTTGGCGTTAGTACTGAAACTGAACTTAACTATAAAATAAGCTAAACATAATGACGAAGGGTCGTAAATTAAAACACTTAGAAGATACAGATGGGAAACTATTATGGGCTAAATTATTTTGCAAACTGGATGCGACAAAGGTAATTGCTTTGGAAGAGTCAAGGGCTTATTATGCTTCCCGGACACGTACTATTTAAATCGGTATAATATTTTTAAGGATTCAAGTGCAGTAGACTTCTATTTATTTTAACTCCAGTCATCCGGATCATTATCAGGACCTCGCTGCTTGTAAACGAGTTTCTTCGTCAATGCAATTAACTTTGCGGGACATGTTTAAGTAAGATTTTAATGTGATTACAGTTCGCTGTATTATTTGAAAAGCAATAAAAAAGTGATCTTTGAATAAATTTTTCGTTTTCTTTCAAAAAATTGCCTTAATGTAATGGTTTGTCTTATTATTCGGATTTCTGGAACTCATTAATCCGGAGAATTTGAATTTTACTGTATTTACATGTATTGTCTGGTTTTGTCACTATAAGTTGTTTCTGTACTTAATAAATGTAGTCAATATGAGCAAAAGTAAATTAGATTTAAAATAAGTTGATCGGGGGAAAAAAAGCCCGGAGTTTTGAAACTTGGCATGATTGTTTGTTGATATCTACTGCATAACCTACTAAAAGTTCCCGTGGGTGATTGGTTTGCTGAGGAGGGTGAGGAGGGGGAGGTTTAAGGGCTGCTTTGACGGTTTTTTACAAATATCTCAGAAACTATTACTTATATCGAGAAATGTTCCACCAACGAATTGAATAAAACAAAAATTTCTATAAAAATCACCAATTTATTTTCGTAGTATTGACATTTTTAAAGAAAAAAATTAGAGGCAGACAAAATAACAAATAAAAACAAATCCAAATTATTTGAGATTTTTCGTCCAAATATACAGCAAACGGCTCGGTGAGTAATACTTTTAACTAAATATTGTTTTCTCTCTCTTACAAACGCGCATGCATCCTCGCTCTCTTTTATTCCAAACATTTACTTTCACCCTTTCTTTTAAAAAGTTTTGTAATCATTTTGGTGAATTAATCATGTCTTATCAATTTAATCTCAGTCAGTAAAAAAATTACTTTTCTCTTTTCTCAATCCAATGAAATGCATATTATGCATTTTTATTACACTATACAATTTATATTATTTAAAATTTCATATACCTTATTTGTCGTTATTTATGAATAATAAATTATTCAAATGAATTTTTTTTATGCAGAGCAGATAAATTCAACAAAGAAGTGTTATTGACCTGCTTCAATTTGTATTGGTTATCGGGTGCATTCTACGCAAGGGTTTTTTTTATTAAACTTTTTGTATTACGGGAAAAATGCTTCAAATCATTACTTCAATTTACGTGAGTTTGTAAAAATAAAAAGTGTATCAGATATTTACTGAATTAAATGAAACGATAAAAACTTTTGTTTTATTGAAACCAATCTTATTCTGGAGGGAAATCGATGAAAATTTATCTCTTAATCGATTGTGCTGGTAAATTGGAACGATCATTAAGCAGTTAAGTTACAAATAGCAAAATAATTTAAGCGAACGAGAAAGCGGATTATGAGGATTTTTATCAAAAAATCTCGTGGTCTTTGGATTAGTTAGCTTTTTTGTGGAGGTCTCACCTGCTGGGAGTAAGAAAGTTGCCTTTGTTTGACCGTGGGTCCCGCTACTTCACGCATGGCCTTACAAGGAATTGAAGGAACCATCAGAAAGAGGATGCAACGCATTATGCACGCCGTTTGATTGACGCACGTTCCACCCGGAAAATTATCAGGGGCCCCGGAATAAGCATTGAATCGTCAGTCCGTCGTTTCTAAATAATCTTTTTTTTTACTAACTTTACGAATGTAAGGACAAGATTCCACCTCCCGGGAAGTAATTAAGTTGACATATTATTGAATAAATGATTTATTTTGCACCAACAGGTCAAGGGGCCCAATTTTAGTGATGAATTACAGCGTCGGACATCCAGGCTTGAGAAAACTTACATTTTGATTTTTGTGATCTCACTGGAAATTGAACCCGGAAAACTATGATGGAAAGGCAAGCCACTCACCTGCTTCCCATGGGGGCCGCCAATGTGAAGATTACAACAGAGTGGGAAAAATTAGAAGAGAATCTTAACCGCATTTACATATATTTTTTTTTTGTCTTTTTACTTGAACATTACAAATATCAAAAGATAGAAAAAAATCCCTCATCCAAAATGTTATTTATCTTTGTAGTAATATTATCATCATAATTCCCTTTCCTTACCTATTGGTGCATAGGACACTGCATTGGTACACCATCCGCAGCATACCTTGATCATTTTTGTTCTACGAATGTAAGATGATCGGTCTTACGCTTCTGATGTTCGTGACGTCTTGCATAGCAGGCAAACGCGATGATTACTACACCACAAGGCCAACGTAGTTATACAATACATAATTGTATTAATCATTTTTATTCCAGTAAAATGGCTGAATACAGCAGAACCAATTCTACCATGTAAAACAAAAACATATTTCATTTTCGTATAACAACGTAGATACGAGTATAACTTGCATAATTTGTATAATACAATATGAATAAAAAAAATTAACTAAAAAACAAAACTAGTAAACATAATCAACGTCCAAGGAAAGAAAAAAACAATTGAATAAATTTTTGCATACATGAGAAAAAATAAAATATTTTTTCTTCATTATGGCGATCATAGTATTTGCAGCCATCGCTCGAACAAGGGTGAATGAATCCACTTATTAATATGTAAAGCATCATTTTTTAAACCACAACGGACTAGGAGGCCCAATTATTATCGGGGTGAATTACACAGAACATCCAGGCCAAAAAATCATATGTGTTCTTACCAAGAATCGAACCCGGAACCTTGCTTGCGTGAGTCAAGTGCCTTTCCACTACACTACAAAGGCTACCATCATAATAAAGTGGTCATAATGCGAGAAAGTGATAACTGATATCAGAAAACTTTGATAAGTCGATAAATATTTATAAACAGTACAACATATAAGTTTTATTTGAAAAAAAAAAATGTAACTTTTCGGGGCTAATGAACTCAGTCACAGCTGACAGACTCTTAGGTTTTAGCAGCGCATAAGGGAAGTTAGATTTAATAAATTTTATGCAAATCAACTATTTCACAGAATTATGTATTTTTGTCTGCTATATAAAATTACCGAGTTTAAGATATTGTGTTTCTACGATTTTTATGTCGAAGATCACAAAACTGCGTTGAAAGCAACTTGTATTAGTTTATCTTGTTTCAATTTTTTCATAAGTTTTACAATATATATATGTTTTGTGGGCATATACTATATTAGCTTGTCATACATAAACGAGACCATTTATCCGACTTAAGAGGGACTATGTCCCTTTATGGCTCTTTTCACTTCAGCAAACTGGAGTGCTTAGGTGGCCAATTTTGGATGAGGACCCAGTATTGCGGGGTATAACGCGATCTCTTGCCCAGGGCTACGGATGAATACCTCAACGGCTGCGATGGCGGGGATGAAGTAAATCAGTACGGCGGAGCAGGCGGAAGGGACACAGATCTTCTCTCGGGCCGCCCGAACATACTTCGGGGTATGGACTGTTAGGAGGCAGTGGTATCGGGCAGGACGTTGCGTCGAGGATGGCAGTGAATGAATAGTAGTCAATGGTGCCATTCCTAAGTCAGGTGGTAACCGGCCGCAAAAAACAAACTTAACAAGCTTCCTAGTCCGACGTGTAGACTGAGGACTGGTAAATGGGACATACAGTCAGGAAGAAGAGGTTTTTTCTTTAGTTCAAAATACCATTAAAATTGTAAGCGAGATTTGTGTTGGTTGTTTGATATTTGTGAACTCAGCATTAAACTACATATACGTAAATTTGTATAAGTAATTATATTCTGTCATTATGTTGCTTTAACTAAAAAAATAATAAATTAATTATCAAATCAAAACTACGGCTTTTTTATCAGCGATGACGCAGTAAAAAAAAATCCTTAGTAATAGTCAAATTAAGGTATGTAATAATATATTACATCATCAAATTTAAAATCAACATTAATAACCACATGAGAAAACAGACGAGACATAACCTCGCATTGGGAAACAAGGTTCTATGTAGATTAATGTTTTTTTTGAGATATGAAACTTTTAAATGAAGACATAATTTTATCATTCATTTTTATTAATATTGTCTTATTAAGTTTAAAAAATACATATATTGAATTAATTTTTCTTTGAAATTTTGATGCAGATAGAATCGATATTTAAATAAAATTGCTATAAAAGTTAAAAGTTAAAAAAAAGTTTTGTTTAACAGAACCTTGTTTCTCCAACGCGACGATAACAAGACTTAACATAATATGTTTATATAATCCGAACGGGTTTTTAAAATTACGAATTTATGAATTTAAAAATCTCAAAGATTATACAATGATACACTATTATAATTATTCTGTTCATTTCATATTCATTCATTTGGTTCTCTTAAAATAAAAAACAGAAACGATTGACGAATTGATGTAATGTCTTTTGGTTGGGACCCTGAACATAAATAATTGACCAATGGGTAAGTAACTAACTACTAAGGAACAAAGATTTACGCTACGTGGATGGGGGGGGGGGTGACCGATTAGACCACGGGGTTAACACCGATTTGGATTTATGCATGAAGGGCCAGACTTTCCTCCCTCATTTTCTGTAATATCGATTTATATTTATTGTTCTTTAGTACCTATGTTTCAGAAAAAAATATTTTGAGTATGTCCAAATGCTTGTGAACAGGCTGGATTTCACTCCATAAGGAATTTTTTTCTTTTAGGTCAATTATTCAGAAAAAAAAACAAACATAATTTTACAACGAAATATATTATTTTTATATAGGTTTAAATTCCTTTCTTTTCTTTCATTCCATGTTCGCTTCCTAGTTGGAACATATGGTGTCCACAAAGAGCCTCCATGCATTTCTATCGGCTGTCAGCTTCTATCCGTCCTTCCAAGTTAGGTTCGCGTCCAGTAGTTCTGTCATCAACTGCCGACACAGTGTCAGTGGACGTCCAGGATGTCGAGAACTTGATGCCTTGTAAAGTGGGCAAGCGTGGTTAGGACTCTCAGAAGGCATCCGCAATATATGGCCCAGCAAACTGTATCGCCTTAGCTCGATGACGGTCTTCACCAAAGTTTGCTGCGTTCGTGTGTCTTATTGGTACATTCTCAAACTGCGGGCGTTTGGATTCGAATAGCATAAATGTCAAAATCATTAGGGTGCGTGGCAAGAATATATTTTCTCCTTTGAATATACGCGAACATATGTCATTGTTCTTAATTAAAAAAATATTGTTGTTAAACGACAAAACTAATAATTACCTAACTTAATTTCGCGTATACCACGCAAGCGAAGCCACGGGTTAAAGCAAGTATCTTTATTATATAGCTTAAAAATGAACACATTCGAATGTCTGATCTCTATTTACAAAACACCAACAATATCAATCTTACCGAACCTCACAAAATTTTATTTGAATGAATCAAATAATTGTCCAAACTACAGCAGTACCTGTCGATTTTAATTCAAACTATTCTCTAAACATAACCGTAGAAACAGTAAATAAAAGTACCTGCCTTATAACCTTTTCCGTACAATTTTTTTAAAGTTATTGTTACAATAACTTTAAATTTCAAACTATTGCTTTTACTAACAAACGGGCCTTAAATATTAATTTAGCCTCCATACTTTTTTCTACTGATCGAATCAAAGATTCTGATAGTTATAAACCTTTTCAAGATAACGCTGATCATTTTGCAAAAAACCGCGCGTATATCGGTTGAGTAGTTTTTTTGTTTATCGCCGCCAAACTAACCAAGAAACATATAGCAACTTATTAATAACGTTATTGTAATTGACATTGGTTCAGCAGTTTTCTTCCAGAAATAACATTTGTTGCCATGTGTGTCTTTGTGGAATATAAAACCGAATTAGTTGTATAATTTCTGGGCAATTTGATTTTGCGCCACCTAGGAAGCGAACATGAATTAAGTAAGGTAAATAAGACATTCCTTTCCATATTGTCTTCAAAAATGTATTTGTGTGTTTTTTTTAAATTTTATTTTTACTCACGTGTGTATCGAATTAGTATCCGTGGTGCGAAGTAGACTCGAGAGTAGCTCGATGATTTGAATATCTCTACATGAGAGAGTGCGGGTATTATCCTTGGCTCTACCCGACCGAGCTTCTCCAGTGTATGCTTGGCTACAACAGTTTAGAGACTAGAAGGAATGTGAATTTGACTACACATTTTTATCGGTTGTTGCGCGGTATGATCGATAATTCTGAGAATATGATGAGCATTAGTTTGTATGTTCCTGATAAGACAGCGTCAGCATAGATTGTTTCATATTCCAATATACAGGACCGACCTACCTATGGTTATGCCTGTTGGAAGGGGTACCGCTATGCTGAACAACATCGCTCTGCATATTGATCTGTTCCATGTATCCGAAGGGGTTTTCCGGAGCAGGATTCTCCTACTACTTTGACATGATTCTCTTTCGTGTATTTTTTTCTTTTTATAATATGTATGTATATGTTATATTTAAAGTAAATGTATTGAAAATTGAATTGAATTAAAATAATAAAGATTTCCATGCAATAGTATTCATTACACAAAAAAGAAAGATTTTTTCTGTTCTTTCGGTCAACGTGCATTTAAGTATGGGGACGAATACTCGAGAACATTACAATTTTCTTTTGTATTTCTGTCTCGACCACTTTCATATTAAAGCATAGACAAAGGCTCGGGGTAGACAAAGAAGTCTCGGCCATGTTAACCCCATTGTAAAGTCAATATTGGCTGCACAAGAGGGACACAATGACCTCACTAAGTGGGATTATCCAACAAATTGAATTCAGGTAAAACAAGCTAATAAAAATAATGAACATTACCTTTACTATTAGGGATAAGATGTAGCTAACTTCAGAGTCCTCGATGTCACAGTAACCCGCAAAAGTCTATTGCGATTTTTCCATCTTTTTGGCTCAATGCTGAGCGTCTCTGTCTCCAGAAATGTCAGACACAAGTTTAGCGTTGATACGCCTCAATTCCTTTCAGTCTCGGGTTTGATTCCCGGCATGGTTAACATCAAATATTTATTTAAAAATGTGTTTTTACACTAAAATATTTCATGGTCCATGGACTGGCTCCAGGGTACGCATTCTGATGGGAAGTTAAAATGTATCTTCAATTTTATCTACAAAGTAAAATTACGTTTTGTGTGATCAATAGAATATTTATACATTTTTTCCTAAACATGTTCAATTACCGGTTACTGACGAAGATACTACAAATATACACACTTTCGTACATAAATATCGATTTCAGTTTATCCGTCACAGTATATACCGATGAAGATAGCCGTTCATAATTGCGGCCCTAAAGCGTAAGACTGGTCATCTTACCTTCATGTAACAAAAATAATCAATTTACGCTGCGATTGGTGTAGCGATGCAGTGCCCTATGCACCACTAGGTGAGGAAAGGGAATGATGATCCAATACAAAACGGTAAGAAAATGGAAATCGTCCAATAGTTTCATTAACTTCAGCAATTTGAGCAGTACCCGTTCGTCATAATTTTAATACATCCATCGAGCACAGTATTTTACCAAAAGCTATAAAGAAAGCTTATGTGAATTCGTAATGTAATGTAAATTCACAACTAGATGTGGAAGACCTTTCCAGTTTTTGCCCAATTTCAAATCTTCCCATTGGATCAAAAATACTAGAACACATAGTTTCTCATAGGCTCGTGAAAGATATTTTAGAATTCTCTATTTTCGGTAAGGTAATCGGCATACCGAAGTTTTCATTCCACGGAGACAGGAGTTGTTAGAGTACTGTCTGACATTATAACGGCGGTAAACTCTGGTCATCTGGTGTAAGTGGCTCTTTTGGACTAGGCTGCATTTGATATCGTAGACCATAATATATTATTTTGCTTGAACGTCTAGAGAAAACTTTAAGTATCCGTGATCCGGCACATATGTGGTTCAGTTCATATGTAAAAAAAAATAGAATATACAGTTGTGTTCCAGAGTAAAAGCTCTAGCAACTTTCAGGTGACTACTGGAGTACCTCGAGGGTCAGTACTCAGACCACTCTTTTGTCACCTATACATTAAGGATTTAGAGAGCATTATCGAAAAATGTGGAGTTTGGTCGCACAGCTTTGCTTTGCTGATACAAAGATTTATTTTTATTGCAAACCAGGCTAGAAAAGCGCGCTTTTTTTATTTAATTGATGGATGTATTGAGAAAATAGGAAACTGGATGGCAGAAAACAGACTAACACTAAACCCTCTAAAATGGAACAACTATGGGTGGCTTCAGCTAGACGACAGAATTCGATTTATGATACGGCCCTACCCGACGTAAGGAGTACCGCTTTACCAACCGTTAAACTACTGAGAGTCTTCCTTAATTCTGACTTTTCTCTTGACGCTCAAATTAGTAGAACGATAAGTTCATGCTTCTATCAGCTAAGACAAATTAAATGCATATGCAAAAAATTGCCGGTTGATACCGCCGCTCAATTGATAAATGCGTTTCCAGTGTCTAGAGTCGATTATTGTAATGGTATCTACGCAGGTCTACCAATGAATAAATTAGTCGGACGCAGGTATAAGCGTGGAATAAGATTCTATGGTCGTTATTCCAGCTCTATATCGGGTAAGACTTTATGCGAGGTTTATGAGTAATAATTTTTACTATCCCATCCTAATTATTTTACTGTGCCAAGACGAAATTTTATATTAGGTTTATAAGTAAGGCTCTAAGTATGTGCGAGGAGACCGTTATTTCAATAAAATTTCACCAGTTACACCAGTTAAAACATATAATGTATTACATGCGTTGACTTTTGTGTAGTCAAAGAGCCAATCTTTTTGTTGATGTGGGTGATATTCATCGGTACTGAATTGTTTCTTCTACACGCGAGTGGGTATCACCCATCGCCTAAAAATCTTTAAAAATTTTTGTGTTTTTTTTTCTACCCTTTGGTTTAATCAACAATATTTTGTTTAATAAATTTTTGTAGACAAAAATCAAATGACAACAGAGATATATTTTTTGAGGAGATAATAAAGAAGTCTGCGCATTTACAGGACTGACGACCAATATTCACTATTCTTCATATGTTTTTTTGTATTATTTACCCGATTAGACACTTCTCTGGTTCATATGTTGTTGTTGGAGTGTATTATTTTGAAACCTTGTTTTTTTTTCATGAAATTAATGTAAAATTAACCAAAAAGCAAATGGAAATCTTTTACCAAACAATTTTCTGCTTAATAATTTCGTTACTACTAATGTTTGTTCAGCAATATCGTCGGTATTTACTTTTTTAATCGGCTCCAGAAGCAATCAATGGTTCGCCTCGAATGTTCTCACGGCTGTAGCAAGTCAATCGCTTCACGAATCATGTTTCCCTATAGCTAATCGATTAACATTTGCAAATCACGCACACACTCAAGCAAGGGGTACTGCAAAATGTTCACTATATCCAGACGATTTCTTTGTGCCGTGAATTGGATGAAGATTTGCCCGGCGAGCAATTCGATTCAATGAATATCTTCTTAACTTTACGATGATTCTAATTTAATTGTGAAACAGGAACTTGTTTATCACAAAGATGTTAAAATTGGCTACGTGTTTTCATGAAGTGTTATGAGCAATTAGTAACTATGTTTAATGTTACAAATTAATCCAAATCTAACGAACCATAATTATTTGAAATCGATGTAAAATATCGATTAAAATTAATATTGTGAAAAAGGTTCTCTTTCATCGAATGGGCAGTCTTTTATTCTATAAAAAAAATAGATATATTTCCTTTTAAAAAGTGCTGTTCAAATGAAATTTCAAATGTTTTCATAAAATTAAAATTTTAGAAATAAGAAGAGTCTAGAAGGAGCGTAGAATCATATTTGAATATATCAAACTATGTCCGAAAAACCCCCACTTTGCCCCACTTTCGCCGCGCGCATGCGTGAAGTCCCTGCATAGTTTTGCCAGATCGCGAAAAATATAATCACAACACAAATATAAGATAGTTAATTTCTCTAAAATTTTATTATACACGCGGAAACATTGATTGACACAACAGACTAGATAAGTACCTAAAGGGTCATTTAATAAGAGTAATTGAATTAATGAACTTTGAACTTAAAAATTACACAAATTTTATTTCACATAAAGTGGATATTTTTATGTCATGTTAAAGTCATGTTTTAAGGATAATGTCAAATGTCCACCAAGGCGTTGTTTAATCCAAGAGGTCCAATTTTCGTTAGTTATTAGATGAGCAAAGGGGCGAAAAAATTTGACTACTTTACACATTTGAAACATTTGATACTTACACATGCATTTGCTACTTACTCATGAAATGTGATCTAATTCTGTTCTTTTAAGATCCCAAAAGTATTTCTACACTTTAAAACGACACAACACAGCATAGTTGAATTCAAATCGGGAGTTGCGTACTGAGTGACGTCTACAAATAAACTAATGGTCAATGCGTAAAATAACTCCTTTAGGAGTAGTTTAGTCACTTTCTGTTTGATGCGTGTATGCGGTTTCTGAACTATTCTTAATTCTTTGATTAAAATGAAATATGCACATGAAAAAGTTTATAACAAAATAACCGTGGAGTACCACCATTATTATTTTCAAAATTAATTGATAAAACTCATACACCGACAAACTAATTATGTTTTTTTTTACTTACTTCTGTGAAATATTTGACAATAATTATTGTGAATAAATAGAGCTGAAATCTATCGATATCGTAAACTTTGATAATTTTTTTAGTGGGTTAAATTAAGTTCTATTTTACGATTTCAACACATACAAAATATATAATTACAATTTTTTATATGAATCTGAATTATCAAAGACCAATCTGCAAATTTCAGAAAGCTTTAAATGACATATTTTACCCTTTCGGGCCTCGGGGAGATATTTAGGGTCCCCTAGATGGCACATTTCTTTTAATAACTTTTTAAAAAGCATATTGTTTTTATCTTTTGCACCATCTCACCCGAATTAATGTTAAGAATGTATCTATTAAAATCATTTAAATATTTTTCTGTTGAATTCTTTGAAAAATAATTTAAATTTGTCTTTGTTTTTCCCCATGCAAAAAGCAAGCATTACAATTCATCGCTCTACAGGTCTACAGTTAAATAATATTTGATATTTTCGTCAGTTTGCTTATGTGCTTTTTGCTATTTAATAACTTTTTTCCAGCCATAATCACAAAAATCTGGTTTTGGGATTTATATATTTCAAGCATTCCCCCCAGACTCTCTGCTGTACCGCCCCGCTGTTTAACGTGTCACACCAATAGCAGTGAGATAGCGTCTTCTCGCAAAAGTATTTTACAAACAAAAATTGATGCATTTCGCAAAAAACTCTAAAAAGAAATATTATGATGAAGTTTTATGAACATTTCCATGGCAATCATAACGATCTTTTTTTTTAATGTCGTATTTATAGTATTTTAGCTAAAGTATTCCCCCTTCAGGAACTTTGAATTTTTAAAGGATTTTTTTTAACGTTCAGACTCGGAAAAGTTAAATTAAATAATGGTATAATAATCACAATAGGAACATGGATTAAATGACACATACAATAATTCACTCGAATGTGAACTATTCTTTCAAAATATGAATTGATATCATAGTGAAATTAAACCAGAAGATTTGATTAAATACAAGTAACTCAGTAGCGCGAACCAAACATTTTTAAAGTTAGGTAAAATTATGAATATTTTTATTCAAGGGAAATGTGAATGTGTGGCATGTGATAGATGCTATAACATAACATGGATTAATCACGAGCATTTATATACAAACTTTTACACGAATAAACACATCTAGGAAATAATTTATTCACAACAAGCCAATCGCCTTAATTGTACAAATTTTATAATCTCGCCCATTCATTCGCTTCACCCAATTCCTGGCGTTCTTTTAGTAAGGGCCCGATGATTTAAATCACTTTGAATTATGGAAAGCGGTGACGTGATTAGTTACGGAGGTTCACGATTAGGCTTCACTTTTCTCAATAAATTATGCCCTTATTTCGAGCATGTTACGTGTGCTCCATTTTCACGTGGCGGGCCAAGTATTGTGTATACATATATTGTGAATGTTGACGGTAGGGATGAGAATTATCGGTTATGACAATCGAATAACAAAAAAATATAATTGACTGTATTGTTAGGTTATTTGATCATCGTTTCCGTAAGGCTGAGATAAGGGTTATAGATTATAGACAAAATCAAGAAAAGGAAGTGCAGGTGGATGGACCGCGAAAAAATGGCTAATTACGATACGGATATGAATGGATGGCAAAAATAAGTGGTGTTTTGAAGGTGCGGCGGTGGACTTGATCTGGACAAGTGCTGCGGAATATCTCAGGGGAGCCTTAATCCAAGCTGCCTCTTCTTAATACCTGCGGGCTTTCGCGATACAGGAAGACCGTCAATGACGATCTTTCCGCTCTATTTTAAAGAACTAAGAGATACGGGATTGACGTAGGAAGAGGCGAGAGTGGTGGCTAGCAATAGTCTTCTGAAGGCAACAACAACAAATTATGAATCGGTCACTATTAATAATTATTCACAACCCTAAAAATGAATATACGGTTAGAAATTGAAAACATTCGAGAATTCTGTTGGCAAAAAGAAAATGAATTTTTAGTTATCAAACGTTAAAAAACTTTTTAATTAATTACCTCACTAATAACTCCAAAAGCTTCATGAGAGTTTGTCAATTTAAACGCCATTTAATTAATTTACCTAAAGAGAATAACAAGAAAGCAACAGTGACGTCACGAATAATGCAGAAATTTAAAAATCTTCATTTAAAAAAACTGTTTTAACTTAGTCAAACAGTTGAAAACATTTTCAATTTGTCTAGGTGTTTGTAGACAAGGCTAAATTTCACTCCTTAAAAAATACTTTTGAGAAAGGAATTTCACATCCTTCCGCCAGAAATCAAACTCGGGACCTCGAGCGTGGTGGGTGAATGCGCCAACCACTACTTTACGAGACGGACTTATCTCTATTTTGTTTCCTTTCTCATGATTTTTACCTTGGTGAAATCTATGGTTCAGTACTGATTGTATTCGAGGATGGATCTGCGAGAGAGCGACAGAAAAACTAAATGAAAATACTTATTTATCAACTTCTTCTTCAGCCGCATATCCTCTTAAACATGTTTTTTATGTGAACATTTTTTTAAAAATCAGTTGGCTTTTAAATTATTCGATTACAATATAACGCGTTACGCGCATCGCAACTCGGCGGACTATTTCCGTACCAAGGATTTAAGCAGATAATTAAGTGTTGGTCTACACGCATTGGCGCCAATGAACACATTTCTACCTGCACGAGGTAGACACGCACGTCTTGTAAAATATTACGGCCATTGTTTAAATTTAACACATAAGAACATATCAATGCTATCTGCCTGCGGGACGGAATGATAGTCTTTTGTCTTCTTAGGCCCTCGCATGTGTGGCTGGGACATAATATATTACGACGCATTTTTGGAGAAGGTAGCTGCTAATTTATGGCTTTCATGCATATTTTGCCGATGACCACGTGTATTAAAGTAGTTTCCAAGGTTTGCAACGGTTTTACAACTCGGACTTATCATCTTACCTACAAATTCTAGGAAAAATCACCATAAAAACGTCATAAATTGCCAATTCGAAGTGTTTTTTTGGGTTCTAGAACGAAAGCTTATATCCTTTCTCACTGGCGAAATAAACGCCCATACAAATTAAGTACTACTGCTATTTAACCCTTACGCTGCTACGCAGTTTTTCAAGAATCTAATCAGAAATCTTATTATTAATACATTTTAAAAATATTTTATCGAATACGTTGTTTTCCAAACACACTACTGTTTTAAAAATTAATAGCAATTCCAAGAAAAGTCTTCCATTTCATAAATATCTAATTCAAGCCCAGTGGAGTGAGCAAGATAGACAATTCGTGCCGCAAATAGACAATTTTCGTACAGCGGTTGTAAACCCTTTCTTAATTGAAAATAAAAACAAACAAAACTGATCTCGTACAGCAATCTCAAGGCGCATTGTTTGAATAGTTATTATTGAAACGAAATAATAATGATAGTTTTTTGCTGATTGCGGGGCAAAGTGCTCTGTTATATATTATCAAAGCTACCACTTCCATCAATGCATGCTAAACAAAAATTGTGTAAAATATATCTTGAAATTAGTTGCAACAGAGAGGGAAAACATTTTTGCCAAGGGAATATGGAAGTCTAGGCATTTACAGGACTTATGATCTGTCATTGGCTGGTTTAAATGACCACTTTACACACTACAAAATATTCACTATTTTAGGGGTATGTTTACACATTCACATTCATGACTATTTTTACATTACCTCAACTCTTCCATCTGTTGACTTTTGCAAACTAAAAGAGCTGAAACCTTTATTGATGTCGGTGAGTTTCACCTGGATAAATTATTTCACCTAGGTAATGCCTAAAAATACTTTAAATTTTTTATGCAAGTTATTTTAATCAACAATATTTTGAGTATGTCCAAATGTTTGTAGTGAGTTATTTAGATTGAAACTTAAAAATAACCGGTAAATGTACTAAGAAGTGATATTATTTTTTGGTAGATGTTATAATATAATTTTAATTAAAAAAAATAATGTTTTTGTACAACTGTCTCACAAATTGATATCTCTTCTAAGAAAAATATTCCGTTTCACTAATAGCTAGTTCACGCATAATGGATTGAGCGAGATAGACATCAGTTGCCGAAATTACAAACGGCTTAGGTAAATTACATATTTTTTACATTAAAATATATTTTTAATCTTACTTTGTTACTCTAACTAATAATTTTACTCTGCAAAGCGTCCTTTTTATTGTGAATAAATTTACAAAATATATCATTCAAAATGATAACGGATAGTGAAAGTGATAAAGAAATAATAGTACCTAACCGAGAAACTCGGAGGCTTAGCAGCTAAACCTATTCCGAAAGTGAATTAGACAATAACGATCATTTTTTAAGTGATAGTGATAATAATTTATAATATGACTCTTACGAAGAGCATGAAATCGAAGAAGCTTTTTCTAAAGTATTTTTGGATCAATATCAAGCTGATATACCTCATTTACGTTTTGTTTGTAGAATAGAGTTTGTATAGTAATAATTACGTTTTGTTAGTAGAGTAATAATTACTACCTAATGAACAGCTAAAACATTTGAATTTCCCAATGCTGTGGGCACCCATTATAATAAATGAACAAATGATTTTTTTAATATTCAAACGTCCTAATTGACAATCATTAGGTTCCATGGTGAATTATTTTTATGTTTTATGGCTCTTTAATTATTTGTTTATATTCTTAATTATGGGGTTTTCCAGTGATATAGGGACCTCACTAGATAAGAGTTATTATATTAAAAGTAAAGTATTTAATTAGTTATTCATTGCAGAAGTACATCAATATTTTCTTAATTATTGGATCGGGTTTAATCGCGGGAAAAACACCGAATGCAATTATTTTCTTCAAATATCATATAAGAGATTAAAAAACTAACTATTAACATTAATTTATTTTTCATTTAACTGTTTTTGCAATGTAAAAAAGTTCACTGTTTCAGGTCCCGACTAGCTAGAAGTTTCCTGTGTTTAGTCGTTTCTCTTTTCTTAAAAGCACTGCAAATTTAAACATCATAAGTAAATTTATAATGAGGATGTTTAGTGGTTTAAAAAAAAAATCTTATTAGACAAAGCTTATGTATGTTTTGAAAATGTTTTATACCACTGACGGTTAAGTGCAACAAGCAGTTCCCGAATTCATTTACCCTTTTGGGGATTATGACGTCAGCATCAGTCTAGTTGGAACTTTATGATAGGGATTAACAACAACGATATATCGTTGTTTAGCAGTATAAGGGTTAAATCACATCATTTTATGGGTAAACAGAGACGATTGAACGTCACATGTGTCTATTTTGCCCATTGATTGTGTTTGCTTTTGATATGATCAGACTTAATAGGTATTTTGGTTTATCTGCTCACGCCACGGCTTCCTTAGCCGTCCTCGATTAACCATTATTTGTCATCCATTCGTTTCACCTGACCAAACCACCCTAGTGAATCATTCTTTATGTTATCAAATATTGATTTACACTTTATAATAAATCTTGTAAATTTTTGAAGTTGTCGGACAAAATATATACCTATGTTAAGTAGAGTCGATACTTACATAATTTAATACAATTTAATTTAATAAAAATGTTTTAGAAATATTTATGTATTTTTTTATTATTTGTTTATTATTTGATTTATGTATTTATAAATAAACTTTTATGTGTAAGTATGCACATGTAAGAAGGCAAGGTCTAGCATGGGCAGTCTTTGGTTAAGTTGCCATATTATATCCAGAAGTCACCGAAGTATATTTACATAACTAAAAAAATAAACTTTTTAATACTTGTGTTCTTTTTGTAATCATATATTGCTGTGAATCTTTTTTGTTTTCGAAAAAAAAATACACAAATTGTCAGTGACAGAAAAGAGAATGCTGAGTATTTCATTAAGAGACAGAAGAACTAATATGCACAAGGTTAAATGGAGATCCAAAGCCACCGATGTGGTCCATAGGATTGCTAACCAGAAATGGAACTGGGCTGTTCATATAGACAGAACTACACACTGTAGATGGTTTAAAGAGTCCTGGAATGGCGGCCCGGAACAGCCAGAAGAAACGCTTTCAGGCATCAGACAAAGTGGTCTAATGACTTAAGACTGGTTGCAAGAAGTGATAGAATGCTGTCGCTCAGGATAGGGAGATGTGGTGATCTAAGGGGAAGGACTATGTTCAGCATTGAAAACGAGATGGCTGATAATGATGATGTTGTATATGTTATAACTAGGAGCGTAAAATAAAGTGCCCAGTGATGTGTTCATATTGCAAAAAAGTATTATGGAAAATACGTATTTCTTAAAAAACATTGCTACCATTGTTGAATTTTTGTATGACTAGTCACTTGGTTTAACCCGTTCGCTATTTTATCAATATAAACAAATATTTTTAAAGAATTCGAGAGCTTCTTTGAGAATTGAATATGGAAGTTTATTTTATGTTTGTTTTAATTAACTTCCTTTTTTAATACAAATAAAATAAATAAATAAAGAATCGTTATGCTCACGCACAAGCGTAATAATTGACGAAAACATTGCACAAAAACGAAATAACATAAATAGTCATAGTATAAAAACAAAATATATCAGTTCATATTTTTCCTCTTCGTTCTAATTCTCAAAGTCCGCTCTTAATACCCATCCTCAATTATTTTTCTTCTCTAATTTATATAGTGTCCATGCAGCTCGTCTGTGGATTCATCTCCCATCCACTATCAGAGATGTTTCTTAAGTAACTCTTTTTAAAACACGTCTAAAAAAACATCTCCTTTCTCTTCCTTAACCTACCTTA
>NW_028278865.1:0-113730 GCF_059751315.1 Micrasema longulum
TCTTCAAGTTTTGAACTAGGTAAATCGGTATGTACTGACGGGTCTAGTACCCCACGGTACACATATCAACCAATTAAAAGTTACATATTTTTTTTTCACAAGGCAGTTTTTGCTTTAATTACAATTTATTTATTTATTTTGAAGTAGAATTAAATACTTACGTTACTATCAGTTTTGAAAACGAACGCCTAGATGTACAGATAATGTTTCTAGATTCTGCTCTGTTAACACATAAGAGCATCTAGGCGTTAAAATCTTGCCTATATTTTTTTCCATTTGTATCGATATGTCAAAAGAGCCGGCTTTTTAATCGCTTCGGTAAATAAATACAGACGAAAATTAAGCGTACCGTCTTGGTAATTGTCAAAAGTCAACTAAAAATCATGTCCAAGCTAGCATTTTTTGCTTAAATTGGGATTTATTGGAGGTCATAATTGCTTTGAAGAGTGGCCACTTTTAATCACAGAAGGCCATTTAAAATATAAATGAAAACTATTTTAAACGGGGAACTAAATTTTCGGCGACATCTATTGGTTGCATTTGATTATATAGGTAGATAGTGCAGAAGTTAAGTATCCCGTCTCACTATGTACCGATGATGCCTTTCTGCAATTGTTCCTTAAATTATGATTTATTAAAAATTTTCATCGTTTTGAGGTTATCACTTTTCTTAAAAGCCTATTGAACATATGAGAGAGAAATAAGTTAATTTTGAAGTAGAATTGAATTCCGATATAATTGTCATTTTAATAAAATGAACGCCTAGATGTGAAAATAATGTCGCTAGATTCTGTCCTATAAACAAATAAGAGTATCTAGGCGTTGGAAATTTACCACTCTAAAAAAATCCATTTGTTTTACTATCTTTCCAATATGTATGTATCAAGGCGTTAAAGGAGCCGGCTTTGTAGTCGATCGTTAAGCGTACCGTCTAGGTGATTTTTAAAAGTCATACAAAATGCATGTTCTAGAGAGCATTTTTTGCTTAAATTGAGATCAATTGTAGTTTAAAATCGCTTTGAAGTGACCACTTTTAATCACAGAAGCATATTTAAAATATAATTGAAAACTATTCTAAGTATTAATTAAGTAAGGAACGGGGAACTAAATTTTCGGCGACATCTATTGGTTGTATTTGATCATATTGGTAGATAGAGATAGTGCAGAAGTTAAGTATCTCGTCTCGGTATGTACCGATGAAGCCTTTGTAATTGTCCCCTGGACCCAGAAATAAAACGCAACAAAATAAAAGCCATTATTTTATTTATACGTGTTTATCTTAGTTTTATACATTAAATAGTTTTAAATTATTGACATAAGCAAGAAAATATTACAAGTCTATATAATAATAATGAGTTGTAACATATTTTTTGACTAAAATTAAGCATTTTGGTATCATTAAACTCACGTATATTTGTCGCTTAGCGTATGCGTATAAAAGCGTTTGAATCTCAGAGCAATAATGCGTCAACCCATAAAGAAGCCCTGCCACTATGTTTCAAAGAACGCAAGCGATGTTGGTTTGTTGGTTACCAACAAATTGGTGGCCATTTTGTTTTGTTTAGCAACATAAAAATAACTATTTGATCGGATGCTTTTGTCGCTGTGCTTGGCGCTTTGATTGTGAATAACTTAGATATTTACGTAATAATAAATAAACCCACTACGGTGAATTGCAGTATGTTTGGTAGCAGCAGTAGGAGCGTCAAAGCTGTTAAAGGAGTCAGTTTTCACAGGGAATTGATTCCAAATATTTTCCCATGATTTTGGCATTTATTGTCCCGACACGTGTATTATGTTGCTTAAAAACATTACTTAAATCAACATATTTACTTCAGATACTATTTTTTCTCAATTTAGAGGATAAATTTGTGAATGAAAGTACGTTTACTGTTGATAATGACAATTGATTACGGGCAAAATGTCGGGGTCGTACTAGGCATCCATATAAAGTTTGAGTCTTTATCGAGTAGAAGTCGATTAAAATTTTACTTGAAAATTGCGACGTCAACCTTGAAATCGCATCTAAAATGACGTGTCCAAATTTCAGGCCGCCACGACTAGCAGTTTCGGAGATGTGACGGACAAACAAACAAACTCAACACGAGACTTTGGTTCCATGGAGTTGGGATTTATGTCTCAATAAATGTCACATGAGTATATTGAGAATAAAATGAATAAATAAATTTTAAAAAATAAACACCCACGTGTATTTTCAGTTTTATAAAATAAATATAGGCAAATTATAGAAAAACATATTGGAATAACCCTGCAATAATAAATACACATGTGCATATTTAAAGTATTTACAATGCAAATTAATATCCATTTAGCAATTATCGACCTAAGTACGTCCCATTGTTTTGCTGCGAACTGTTACTAACTTAATACCCAATAGTCATAGAATGGTTTTCCTACGTTTGGGCTCCTCTATAGCTTGACGCATTATTACTCTGAGGTTTGAATACATCGCAGCCGGATTGTTATTTCAGCTGGAATAAATATTCAACAATGTTTTGAGTATGTCCAAATAAGTCCCTGTCAGTGCGAGCTCCTTCGATACTTACAAAAAATTAGCCACCGAGCAATTTTTTTCTTAAAAGTCTATTAAAAATATGAGAAAGAAATAAGCAAATTTTGCAGTCGAATTAAAATCCGACGTAACTGTCAGTTTGAAAAACGAACGCCTAGATGCATAAAATAATGTGACTAGATTCTGCTCTTTTAACATTTAATAGTATCCAGGCATAAAAAATGTTGCCACTGTGGGGACCAGAGAGTGAGAGACGAGGGTGTGTTGTTGTCTATGGCCGCAGTGCCCAATGGACATATATAAGGGCGCGTAACACGTTACTTGCCCTTCTCTATCTTCACCAGTATTCAAATTCACTTTAAAGTATTCTTTGTTTAATATCTGTATTTTTGTGTGTAATAAACCAAAAATCACGTCGGGGTCACCATTTTGTTGCACCACTACTAGATAGTAGTTATTTGTTAGTTCATGTAAAACATATGATTGAATGAGTTTAATGGATTTAACCTCAAGGATTAAGTAAACATTAAGTTACTTTAAATGTTTGACTGTTTATTGTTTATGATAACTTTACATATTAAAAACTATATATTGTAGTAATATTCAAAATATACTTTGTTTGCCATAGTTCGCGCCCTTAAGTGCCGTGGTTAAGGCTGTGTTACATCGTGTAACCTCAAGTTTACTGCTACCTACTGAAAGGGTTCAGGGACTAGGGAGTGAAAATGTTGCAATGATCCTACTGTGGGTACATCCTTTTCTCTCCGGCTTAATAAGAACCGAACTGTCAACAAATGTACATGTGTTTTAGATTTTAGATATTCCTGAGAATATATAAAATAAGTCATTCCGACAAGATCTGACCACAGGATCTGATAGAACCTGTCGCGAGAGAGATGTTCGAACTTTAAGGTGCCAATAATCCCACGTAGGTTATTGCATTAATTTGTATTGGGGTTCAGTGACAAGTTAAAAAAAAAATAACGCGTTGCAACGCCGAATCCGCAAACCAGCAAACAACGCGATATCCGAGCGTCCATCTGTTACCTAGTGAGTGACGCAATCACACACAAACACCAGCTACAGAAGAGCGACTCTGTCTTCCTTGTTATAAATTCTATTCTCGTGCTGTTTCTTATTACAGTAAAACAGATTTATTGTGATACTAGGATCACTTTCAATCGTGTAATTATACTTCGCATTACAAGGATACACATTTTCAAGTTTTGTATTCTATCTAGCCTCGAGTGACACTTAGCCAAAATTTTCCGTATTAGGAATTTACGAATTCAAAAAAGATAGATGAAATCATTCATATTTAACCGCTACCAAATAACTA
This sequence comes from Micrasema longulum, assembly GCF_059751315.1. Classification (NCBI taxonomy): domain Eukaryota; kingdom Metazoa; phylum Arthropoda; class Insecta; order Trichoptera; family Brachycentridae; genus Micrasema; species Micrasema longulum. Next base: position 3,873 of record NW_028278865.1, read on the forward strand.
TTTTAAAAGGTCCAAAATTGTTGAGGTATTCTCGGGAGTACCACAAGGATCTCATCCGGGTCCTTTACTGTTTATTGATTTCATCAATGATACATAAGGATGTGTGATGTTACCATGGCTATTCAATGCTTATATCGACAACTGTATAAAAGAACTGTAAGAATGGGAGCAAAAATGGGTGATTTAACTGTTAATTATCTTTGTATGCTGATGATGCCATGCTTCTTGCTAACAAAAAAGGGCAATTGCAACTCTTGGTAACAAAGGTCTACGATGTTTGCGAGGGGAGCCATTTGCTGATGAATGTCAATACATTCAATGTGATGGTTTTTAAATTAAATGAAAACATGACTAGATGTGAAATTACTGTGAATGGGGTTATACTGAAACGGGTAGAGGTAGGAAAGTATGTTTGCTAGGGATTTAATGATAGAAAGTACCGGGAACAGAGTGAACGGTGCACTTAAATCAACCTTGGCAAATAAATGTTTGTCGCAAGAGGCAAAATCAGTAGTTCACAATTAAGTCCCGGTCGCGACCCTGATGTATGGGAGCGAAGTGTGGACTTGGAAAAACAGGGATGAAAGTAGGCTGAATGCTGTCGAAACGCGATCTCTCAGGCAAATGTGTGGTAAAACTATGTACGATAGATGCGCAAATGTCAAGATCTGTAAATTATGTAAGGTTGAGATAAGCATTATCGACAAAATCAAGAAGGAGCCATGCGTCGGTTTGGACATGAAGAGCGAATAGACAGTGAAAGATCGGCTAAAAATATTTACAATGCGAATGCTGGTGGATGCAGAAATAAATGAAGACTGAGAAAGACATGGCATGACCAAACCCAACTAATACTCAAAGATGGACATGTTCAAAGTCGGAATAATCGAAGCGCGCGCATGAGAAGATGAATGAATGTAGAAGAAACGAGATGTGTACGAAAGTATAGAGTAATGTGGCGTTCTATTGTCTCTGCCACCCTTACGGGGAAACGGCGTGATATAAAAATATACTGTTCAATCACCTCTGCTTCCAATTGTGATGCCACGCAAAGCGATTTAAACCCTTAGCAATGAACGTTCAGAAATACCATAAAAAGTCATAAACCATGAACAAATAACCAAAATCCCGTTTGAAAATGTCCATCTGAAGATTACAAGTCCTACTTTACCATTAAACTAAGAGAGACGTATCAAGTCATGTATTCTATGTAGACTCGTACAGTCACACAAGACTTAAGCCAGATCCACCGTCTAAAAGACCCTAAAATATCTCATAACTTGGAACTGGATGTCTGAAGACAAACTCGACGATCGATTCAATGCCTTCGGATTGATACATTATGCAAATATGAATATTAAATATAAATTAGGTGGTTAGATTGTTTAGGAGTTTCCTTGTTTGCGCCGGCGAGCGAGTTCCGCGCTGGCTTCTTGTATAGCCTCCCACAGTTTGGCTTCGGACATGATCTGCCTCGACAGGTCTTCGACCACTGGTTCTGACGACATCCCAATCAGCGTCTCCATCGAGTCGTCAAGAATATCCTGCAAACAACGGATTAATCCATTTTATAAGAATAACGATGAGGTGGAGTGGAAGTTAGACGTCATACCTTCACTACTACTACCAATGAGTTCTCACTGCTACCGCCACGCACATCTATTCTGGCATACATTTCTGGCTTCTTCCGCGTTCCTCATCATACATGCCTGCTTTTGTGTCCTGCAGTACTTTTATTTAGTTTATTAAAATTGATTTACATTGAGATCATTACAGATTATCCAATCCATCATATTGTTTGATTATCCAATACATTGACAAAGGTCCTCAGGTAGACTGCTCGTACAACGACTTCTCAAAAGCGTTTGATTAAGTAGATCACCAGCTTTTGCCTCAGAAACTTCATAAGATTGGCTTCAGTGACATTCTTCAGAGATTTGTCTCAAACTATCTGATAGATCGAAAGCAGTATGTGTCATTTGGACTCTATCAATCTGCAGTTTTTCACACCTCCTCGGGAGTGCCCCAGGGCTCTAATTTAGGACCAATGTTGTTCACAATATTTCTGAATGACATTAGCAATGAAATAAAATTTTCCAAATTTTTATTATTTGCGGACGACTTGAAAATTTTCTGTGAAATACAAACTCCTTTGGGCTGTTTGAAACTTCAACAATGTTTGAGTATGTCCAAATGCTTGCAGACTGGCTGGATTTCCTCCCTAGGGAGTTATTCATATTTAAATTTATTTCAACAGAGAGGAAAGACATTTTTGAGAAGGGGATATGAAAATCTATGCATTTACAGGGCTTATGACCTGTCATAAAGAAATATTCGAGACTGGACTTGAAACACAGTGGACTGTGGAGCAGATTTTCTGGGCAGCACAGGACGGAGAGACTTTTGCCAGAGTGATTGCCAACGTTGGGGATACCTGACAGGGCACTAAAAGAAGAAGAAAGAAAATGTGGTTTCATTTGGCGACCAAATGGTGGAACTAAAGTCCATGCGAGTCTTACCAAGGGGTTATACAATATTTTTAGTCATTTCTTAGAACGAATCTAAGCATTTTAAAGTAGACTCTGCATAACGATATTAAATGTAGATCAAATGATAACTTAGCGTCAAACAGCACCCTGAGATCCCTGGACGTTGACGCTCTTTCAAGCTTTACTCCATCCATGGTACAACGGAAATAAATTGTTTTGGACGCTCTTGTATACGACCTGACAAAACAATTGGAGACATTGAAAAACGGTTTGTTTCGTTTACACCATTGTATAATATTTTGAATGTCATTCTGAAGCTTAAAACAGTCTAAAGGAGCTCGTATTTCACAGAAAATTTTCAAGTCGTCAGCAAATCCTAAAATGATTGAAAATCACATTTCATTGCTAATGTCATTTCAGAATATTGTGAACAACATTGGTCCTAAATTAAATCCCTGGGGCACTCCCGCGGAGGTGTGAAAAACCGCAGGCTGATAGACGCATATAACACATACTGCTTTCAATCTTTAAGATTGCTTGCTTTATTTTAAATGCGTAACTATTTCATTAACAAAAAAAAACAATGGTTTTTTGTATGAGCGAAACTGATGTTTCGGGTATGTGGAAAAATGGACTTTCACTGTCCATTTCGTGGGAGAGATTCATCCGGCTAAACCAATTTACCTACCAGGCAACCCCTGACAACAATTTTCCATTTTTTACACTTCTTCTTTTACCAGTTAGTTAATTCAACAATATTTTGAGTTTGTTGTAATTTGTTAACCTTTTAACGAGTCTAATTTTGTAAATCCCAGCACCTATTTGTCAATCTTTCTTAGAGCCATCGGCGTACCTCACAACGCCTTCAAAATACAGACGTATTAAAAATTTTATTGATACGAATGCAAATGATAGCTTACATTGACTGCATTTTTCCTTAATGGCGTTGGTTCTGGGTAAGCTAGCTGCTTCACTGGATAAGACCTTTTTCTTCCACAGCCTAGAACCATAAAAAAAATCACGTTGTAATATTTTTGTCAGTTTAAAAAAGGTGTATTTAGAAAATAATGGTAACTTTTTAATATCGCGGGTTTAGAGAATCCAACGAGGAATTCCACTGTTTTCTAATTTTTTTTTTCTATTAGCGTACTATTTAACTAAGCAAAAATATGTATATTTTTTGTGCGTTATTTACAAAGATATGATTTTTTAAAGTTACATTTATCAAATACCGTGCCATATGACTGTAATCAGTGTGTTACTTTTCAGTGGTGACGTCATGAAACGGTTGGCGTTCTTACTTTCACTGACCTGACAAGAATCTATGGAATATTGCTTTGATTACTTCATTTATTTAGTATAGGTTTCCTATCCCAGGGGTGATTATTCCAAATGCTCTAGCGGCCGTATAAAAAGCTTTTATAAAAGTGAGATAAAAGAGTTTTCTACGGCCGTGAAAGCGGTTCAGGATAGCACCGCAGCTGGAGATCGACAGAAGACACGAGTTTGATTATTAAAATTATAAAGAATACCTTATATACCGCCATTTTCGAAATATTATACTTCAAGGGTGCATTAATTTTTGTGGTCAAATATTTAATTAAATATTTGGATGTATATAACCACTAACCGACGATTCTATTTCTACCGGTTTCGAGACGTACCCGTCTTTTCATCAGGACAACAATTAAACGAACATGCAAAACTCACTATACACCTTTACCATAGTTTTTGTACAAAAATATAAAACTAACACAATGTGCATTTTGATAAGCAACTTGCATCGATTAGGTTGTGGAGGACATCACCAACAAGCCGTGAAGTTGCAGGGCCGAATACCGCTTTGGCCCGCAACGCGTAATCCGATGCACCGTCAGCTCGGACAAGTTATTAAACGTCGTCCATATTCACGACGTCGATGCACGACGTCTAATAACTTGTCCGAGCTGACGGTGCATCGGATTACGCGTTGCGGGCCAAAGCGGTGTTCGGCCCTGTCAACTTCACGGCTTGTTGGTGATGTCCTCCACAAGGTTATAAAAATATTTATGTTTTGGAGAAATACTTGAAAAAAGAGAGAGTGGATAAAGAAAGGGGCGTGAGTTTACTTTGCTGCTTTGTGGTTGCTTCTTCATCACTTCAATCAATAAAAGAGTTACATCAAGCCACACAAGACTTAATAAACGATTTTTTAAAGATATCAATTTGATTACCTGCAAACGCATTGCAAAATGGTCTTTTCCTCGGTTCTGACACAGCCTCGGGCGAGTCTTCGTACCGCTCATAGGACCCGTCCAACTGGAATTTAATAATAAAACATAACCATATTACAGTTTGCAGACGAGGACTGATTTCACCCTTATGGATGTAATTTAGTTAACATTGCAGGAGCCATCTTCAGGGTAAACTCAGTGTTTTGTAGAAAAAAAATATGTGTTTAACTACTAGTAACTTGTACCGTGTCGCAGTCGGTAGTAGGCACATTTCTATTCATTTTTGCAATATGTAGTGCCGAGAACCACGATGAGTTTAATTTAAGCCCGCGGTCTTTGTAAGGCATAATCAGTCCCATGTGTAGTGGTCTTTTTCGCTCAGTATTGCGAGAGAGTGACAGAAAAAACTGTCTTCGAATACCTATACATCAAATTTATCATCCATCGCATAATTTTGTCGCCGCTGGGGGCTCTGTCAGCACCCAGGCCTTGGTAGAGGGGGTATTGTACTTACGGAACGCAAAGCGGATGCCGCGTCAGGGTATGCAGTTATAAGGACGGTGATTCCAACACAGACGTAAAAAATGGTGACTGATTTTGGAGTCATTATCCTGAAATAAAAAAAAAACATAAATTGATGCAGACAAATAAATATCTTATTTTAAAAGGCGTAGAATCAAGTTTGCGTATATCGTACTGTGTTCAAAATACTGACATTCCGCCGGCGCGCATGCGTAAAGTGGCCGTGTAATGTTGCCAAACCGCGAACAATATTATCATTTGAGATAATTTTGTGTTATGTTATGAACTGTTGTGTTGTTTCAAAAACGGAAAAATATCTAATGTACGAAGCCTATGGAAAAATCTAAAATATGTTATATGCTATACTATGGGGAACAGGAAATCAAAATGACATAAACAGACTACAAAGACAGCAAAATAAAATATTAAAGTTAGTATATGACCTTCCCTATCTAACAGCAACTAAATAACTTTTTAAACTAAGCAATTAAATGTAACTTAACTCTTTAAACTAGAATCTTCATAACTTAGCCACTAATGTAATTGTAGACGAAGAACTAAAACTTGAAAAAAATTGTAGTCAACATGGACACAATTCGAGAATATCAGAAAAATATCATAGACAACTTTGTAAAACAAGACAAGGACAGTCGAAACTAATAAAACATGGACTGAAATTTTATAATAAACTACCAGACAAAACTAAACAAAAGACTCAGACAACCTTTACAAAAGATTTAAAAAACATTGTTATTAACAGAAAAATGTGAATTTTCAAAGTAAAAATATTTTGGTAAAATTTATGTAGCCCGTGAGGGTTTATCAATGAAATTTAAAATAAATAAGTGTATAATAAAAAGTGTATAATACATTAAAAATACCATAACTCGAAAACTACGCAAAATTGCGGAACACACATGGGGGTGATTCGGATACCTCTCAATATGCGGCACCTACATTTTACCTTTGGACGTCACTTCTCCGGCCACCCTGTGTACCTTAAAATATGGCTTGATTAAAATGACAGCTGTCAAACTAATGTCACTAGTGATGGGAAATTACTGATCACTGATCAAATCGATTTTATCAGTGTTTTCATGCAAACGTGAAACTGTTTCCGAAAATCGATATAAAAACGCAAACACAATCCTTTTATAGTGTGTTTAAGACAATTATTCACCAAAAAATAAGACTCTTGTATTTTTTTCTTAAACAACATCAAATTAATTATTTTTTTATTCGATTGATTTACATCTCTAACATTTTTGAAAAATGACGTAACCTTGTAAGAACGACGTTAATAATTAGATTTATTTAAGCTTATTTTTGTTTTGTCGATTTTTATGTCAAGCATTGTAAAAAAAAATATAATTAACACGCCAGATACGAATGATTTTTCGTGTGTCAATTTAAATCACTCCTTAGACGTTACTACAAAGTTACGTCGTCACTTTTGCTGACAACTGTCATTCCAATCAAGTTATATTAAAAGGATTTTAACGTAAGTTGAAAATCTCACTTCGGTCCGTCACTAATTCAATATGAACAGCGAAGAAACACACCCATAAAGGCCTCTAATCCCATCTAGCGACGGGGCGCCGAACTATTTATCGCGAGTACTTATCGCTAGCGACGATAGATGGCACTCAAAATTTATAGACGCAGTAACATTACATTAAACCCGTGGCTTTTGTTCGATTATTGGCCGCTTATAATGAACGATATTATTTCGCAATATGAAATAATGTCCCAGGGAGAAATTATGCGTTTTTTTATATTTCCCGGCCGAATGAATTAAGTCGATCAGTTCCACAGAACGATATGTAAAAAATTTCAAGATTCAAGGTGTTACTTTTTCTTAATACGAAAATATTAGTCTATTAAAAATAGCCGGTTTCTTCCATAGAATAAAGAACAGTCCAGAAACCGCATATGCGCATCAAACAGAAATTGCAGACGTCGCTCAGTACGCAACTCCCGATTTGAATTCAACTATGCCGAGTTGTGTCGTTTAAAAGTGTAAAAATACTGCTGGGATCTTTGAGAAACAAGATAAGATCACATTTCATGTGTAATTAGCAAATGCGCGTGTAAGTCGCAAATGCATTCCTTAAAAAATGCATTATTTTATCATCTGTCAGATTGTCAGAGAAAACAAAATGGACATTTCGTTAGTGTTGCCACGGTAGTAAATTTTTTTACCCTACTTTGATAATCTAATGAGAGAACTAATGAAAATTGGATCTCGGATTAAACAACGCCGTGGTGGACATTTGACCAACATAATCTTTTAAACATCGAATATTATTTAACATGATATAAAATATCCGTTTTACTTTGTTGTGTCAATCAATGTTTCCGCGTGCACAATAAAATTTTAGAGGAATTAACAATTTGCTTTTTTTACCTCACATTTGTGTTATGATTGTATTTTTTCCACCTGGCAACATTACGCGGTGATTTCACATTCGTATTTGATGTATGCAAATATGGTTCTACGCTCCTTCTGGACCATTCTTAATATTATGGTTTGTTCACAAAACTCACACAGACGCATTCAAAATTTACAGGATGATTTTAAATACGTTTTATTCAAATTTAACGTAAAGTCACCTAGTGTTGCTAGATCGCGAAAATATAATTTAATTAATGAGCTTTGAACTAAAAATATAAAACAAATTTTATTTTACATAAAACGGATATTTTAACACCATGACAAATAATATTTGATGTCTTAAAGATAATGTCGGTCAAATGTCCACCACGGCGTTGTTTAATCCGAGGTCCAATTTTCATTAGTTCTCTCATTAGACTAGCAAAGTGCAAAATGTATGTGCTACTTACACATTCATTTGCTAATTACAATGAAATGTGAAATCTTGTTTTTTTAACTCTGTGTGGCTGTGATGTCACACAAGTCGACATAGGACACAAGACTTGATATATCTCTCTTATTTTTTTGAGTGATGAATTCGTATTTTTTGTAATCTTCAAATGGACATTTTCACACCCGATTCGGAAAGTAAAATTTGTATAACTATGCTAAATGTTTATTCAAAAAATATTTACCCTCGCTACGCAAAGAATAAATGTCCGCTAATTCAGCAACACATCTATACATATACCTTATACAAGAGAGAGCACGAAGATATAAGTCATAACAGGAAAGACAGAGATGCTGTTCTGCGGCGGGTGTCGTCTAAAACAGATTTAGCCTTCAGTTGGTTAATGACAATGATAGGGGGCGCACGCGCGTAACATGAGCGGCGTTTTTGTGATTTTAAATTTATTTGCTATAACGGGGCTAAATTATATGTTAATTCGCATAAGTTATGGAAAACGAATTATTAAACAGTACGTTCCCATGTTTTTCATTTTTTTCAAATGTCTGAACTTAAGAATATTCCGTCTTTTACTAGTGGTAACACGATGTTACATCACCGCGCGCAAAGGGATTATTTACCACAGTCTTTTAAGAGTCAAGATCAGTCATACGTCAACGCGTGTGTAATCTCTAAGTCATAGCGTGTCGGTGTGTTTTTTGTTTTCCCCGTAAATAAATACAGTTCACTGGCGAAAAATCGGCGTTTACTATAAAAAATAAAACAATAAATTGCATTTGCAAAATAGTGAGGAGTATCCAATACAAAAAAGTGAAAATTTAATTACAATTGCTGTGGCGACTGCTTTTCTTGACATTTGGCTCGCCACCCACTGGGCAATACTATATAAATAGCGCGATAAAGAATAAATAAATAAATAAAAACAGCAGTTTTAGAATATTTTCCACGTTTACACCGGTGGAATTCAAACATGTGATTGCGCAGCAGGATTATACGTCGCGAAACGTAAATATTTTGAAATTTAATATTAGGTGTTCACGGATGTTGCATTTTGATCGCGAATTTGATAAACAACCGCGGTGAGATATTGTTATCACGTCGCTTATTAGCACGAAGATAGATTTAAGTCTGTCGTCTTCTTAATGTCTGTCAAACAATAAACTTGATATGTAAAATACTAATATTAAAATGATCCAGGGTCTACAGTATTCTATAGTTAAGCGAATTGTACCTGCAGAGATTTACGAACAAAGAAGTAATGATGATCTCCTGTCCAAAACAATCAAAACTCTGCCTGTTCGAGGACTACTGTGGCTTTGCATCATTTTGGAACAATTTCATAGTAATACATTCAAGTTTCCTCTCAAACATAACCATAATACACGCTTCACGTCTAATGATGGCTTGGTAGTACCAAAAGTATGTAATAAATATGGAAATAGAACTCTCAAATATTTAGTACCTAGAATTTTTAATTTATTACCAAAAGAACTCAAATTTAACTCACATCGTAACAAGAGCAAAATAAATGAGTGGCTACTCGATCAAGAGTTTATATATGAATAGTAGCTTGGGTGTAAATATTTTATATTTTATTGTATTTAAAAAATAAATTTATATATTATTATTTGTATAAACATGTTTATTCTGATCTTTCCGGCTGTTAATTTGATATGTTATTCATTGTTTTTATAAATGTAAATAATATTATTAAGTCAGTATAAATATAATATTCACCAACAAGCTACAAAAAGTGGCTTGGTGGGATTTTAGTTTTAGTAAAAATATAACAAGTGAATTTTTTTTAAATTGTAAAAATGTGTAATTATGCTATTAAATCAAATAAATTAAATAAGTCATACTGTTGCTCTCCGTTTCTGTTGAGATGTGAATTAACGATCATTCAAAATGTGTTTTAGCACGCAGTAATAATGGGGTTGCAATGGTTTGGTATCCACTGAAAGGCTTTTCGTGTAATTCTTTCACAGCGGGCGTATATGCCCCTAAACATTAGATGCTAATCAAAGAACAAAAATGGAAAAATAGTATTTTTATTTATTTTATTTTATTAGGTAATTCAATATAGAGGCATACTGAAAACATACAATTTGAAAGCAATTTTACCAGCATACATATCTTTAATTTTAGAATTACACAAAATCTTTATATATAATTCCTCTGTACGTGTGATGTCGCCGAATGACGCCTAAACGGCTTAACCGATTTACGTGCGGTTTGCAGAGAAATATAGATCTTTGCGCTGTGCGTGTTCGTAGATATTAAAATCTTCAATTTAACGTGTAAAAAGGAAGTAAGGAGCATAAATATTTTATTCATCGATCTACCAGAGTTGCATTCGAGAAAAAAATGAAAAATGCTGTTTTTTAGGTACAAAAAAGTTTGTTGTTGAATGTTTACAAACAGTATAGTAAAATGTTAAAAAAACGTAAAAATAACATTCCATGTTTATGTTCAATTTGCTGAATGGCTTAATGTTACACAGTGTGTAAAGTGGCCACTTAAACCATCCATTGACAGGTCATAAGCTCTGTAGATGCCTAGACTTCTATATCACCTTCTCGAAAATGTTTTTCATCTTTGTGTAATATGTTCATATTAACAGCTCCCCGGGGAGTTGAATCCAGTCTTTGTCTACAAAAATTTGGACAAACTCAAAATATTGTTGATAAATTACCTGGTCCATGAAGAAGTATAGAAATTGAAAAAATAACATTTTCAGGCGTTGCCTAGTCTAGTATGTAGGTGAAATAATTCAATTAGATGAATCTCACCCGCATAAATAAAGGTTTCAGCTCTTTAACTTCACAAACATCAACAGATGAAAGAATTGAAGGAATATAGATGTTCAAATATAGGCAGAATGTTGAATGTTACACAGTGTGTAAAGTGGCCATTTAAACCAGCCATTGACAGGTCATAAGCCCTGTAAATGCCTAGACTTCTATATTACCTTTTCTTAAATGTTCTTCATCTCTGTTGTAATATGTTAATATAAACAGCTCCCCAGGGAGTTAAAACCAGTCCTTGTCTACAAAAATTTGGACAAACTCAAAATATTGTTGATAAATCCACCTGATCCATGAAGAAGTATAGAAATTGAAAAAATAACATTTTCAGGCGTTGCCTAGTCTAGTACGTAGGTGAAATAATTCAATTAGATGAATATCACCCGCATAAATAAAGGTTTCAGCTCTTCAACTTCACAAACATCAACAGATGAAAGAATTTAAGGAATATAGATGTTCAAATATGGGCAGAATGGTGAATGTTACACAGTGTGTAAAGTGGCCACTTAAACCAGCCATTGACAGGTCATAAGCCCTGTAAATGTCTAGATTTCCATATTCCCTTATTTAAGGTATTTTCCATCCCTGTTGTAATTTGTATATATATATTCCTTATTAAAGGGCATCAAAATATATCATAGAAAAAAATAGTTCATATCTTTAGTTTGAATCCAGGATATTGCGTGTTTTTTAAAAGAATGACAATTATGAAAGATTGGGATCAATGAAATATTATCAGTAAAAAAGAATTTAAAATTTTTGGACCTATAAAATATGCATGTCTCTGTGCTGGCCCCGTCTCGTTTTACAATGTGCTATTTCTAACACGCGATTCCTTCTTTGACTTGATCTATTTGAATTACTTGTAAATAGATTTTGGTTGTAAAATATATAATTTAAACATTGAAAAAAATATATTTGTCTGACGTCTAAAAGTTTAGCTTCTTGGAACAATTGGAAAGAGGGAAAAGTGCGATTTTTGTAAAGCATTATTTTTAATATAATTTTTTAACAGTTTCTAATGGTTTAATATGGTTGTTGCAAGCTCCCCCCCATCCAATTATCCCACAGAAAAGCGATGACTGTACAAGTGCATAATATACCCTTTTCATAGATTAATAAAATCAAATTAATTAATTATTACTCACGGTTTTTGCGCACAGATGAAATTTGTATAGGAAAGCTAAGCTCCCGGTCGAAGCTTCAATGAATTAAGGGAAAAGTATTTTATCTTTTTATAGGGGTGGTTTAGTATGGACTATCGCTTAGATTTCTTAAGCCGGGCCCAATCAAAGGCACCTCGTGAAAAGGCGACGCGTGAAAATTCTAAAAGTAATAAAATAGACTTAATTTTAGTTACAGACGAAACTAAATTTTTAGGCGAGCCGAACCCGAATTTTAGCTTCTGTTCTAGTTTTGCCCAGAACCGAAATCGAAAATTATTTAAATTCATGAAAATATGTGTTTTTTTATTTGATATTTTGTTTGTAAACGCTTACATATTACATACATTTAACAAGATATTTTTTATTTAAAAAAATCATATTTTAATGTTTATTACATAGTATATACAATAGTCCAGAAACCGCATACGCACATCAAACAAAAGGCGACTAAACTACTCATAAATGAGTAGATTTACGTTTTGACCCATTAGTTTCTTTGTAGACGTCGCTAGTACGCAACTCCTGATTTGAATTTAACTCTGCCGTGTTGTGTCCTTTTAAAGTGTAAAAATACTGCTGGGATCTCAAAAAAAAACAGGATGGAATCACATTTCATTTGTAAATAGCAAATGCATGTGTATGTAGCAAATGCATTACTTAAAAATTAAATTATTTTTCCATCTGTCAGATTGTCGAAGAAAACAAAACGAACATTTCGTTAGTATTGCCAGGGTAGTATTTTTTTTACCCTACTTTTCTCATCTAATGAGAGAACTAATGTAAATTGGACCTCGGATTAAACAACTCTGTGGTAGACATTTGACCGAAATTATCTTTAAAACATCAAATATTATTTAACATGATATAAAGATTTTTTTTTTTACCTAACATTTGTGTTATGATTATATTTTTCCTCATCGTGCAACGTTACGCGGCGACATCACGAATGCGCGCGGTGAAAGGGGGGCACAGTGGGGGGATTTTTGGACGCAGTCCGATGTATTCAAATACGATTCTGCGCTCCTTCTGGACTATTCTTAATTCTATAGTTAATGATAATATTTTTTAATTTTTTTTTTCAATTTTAATTGTAGTTTTATTTTATTCAGAAAACATACAGTCATACATTAAAAGTATTTAAAAAATGATTTTGTAATATTAAAAGACCAATTAAGTTTTGCACAAGATTTGTAAATTAAAGGTGACAAAAAAATAAATAAATATGAAACGCAAGAATGAAGAAGAATAATTGTTATCATTTGCGTTATAAAGGTTGTCTGAGTCTTTTGTTTAGTTTTGTCTGGTAGTTTATTGTATAATTTTAGTACCTGGGCCTCGATTATGATGGGAAGATAAAGACGTTATACCTTCACCTTGACGGTATAGTTGAAGATAAATTCCCTCTAGCGATTATAAAGATATACTACCAGCTCCCCACCTTTAAGTTTTGGGTAGGTACAACGATATGAATCAAGGGAAAGCGTACGTCACGGTACACATATCTACGCTCTAAAATGACATAGCTTCAGTATGACGTCATAGTTGAAGATAAAAGTCTCCCGGCCGACTACAAATATCGATACTCACCATCAAGTTTTGATGTAAGTACATCATTTTATACCGACGGGTCTAGAACCCCTCGATACGTTTATCTACGCATTAAAAATGTCAAAATTTTTAAATACCGGGTACCCTGCAAGACATCGGACCCAACTTATGTATAACTTTGAAAATTACTTGATAAGTTAGAACGATTGCAGAATATTTGTATTCGTTATATCTTTGATCTTCGCAAATTTGACCACAAAACCGAGTATCGCACGCAGCTACACTGGCTCAGCATCAGGCATAGAAGAAACATTCACGTTCTATCACTTCTTCACAATATTTTAAATAATCCCACTTCGCCCGTTTATCTAAGAGAGCTCATCCAACCTCTTTCATAACACGGACTATCTCTTCGTTCTAGTAAAGAGAGAACCCTTTTGATACCCTGCCATCGCTCTAATTTTCTTGCCTCCTCTTTCGAAGTAGTAGCCGCTCGATTGTGGAATAATCTACCCACTAATGTTAGAGACGCCCCTTCTTTATTTACATTTAAGTCAAGATTGAACTGTCACTATCTAAATATTTAAATTGTTCCTTTATCCTTCTTCTTTCCTTCCCAACCCCTCTTCTTTCTTCATAGTATTGGGTTAATTTATTATATATATATTTATTTTGTTAATATTTGTTTTATTTTTTTGTATAAAATTGTAAGATTCAATATGTTCATGTGTTTACAACTTTCTCAAACTGAACGGTTTGAGTAGGTAGGAAAAAATTGCCTTAAGGCAATATGCCCGCCCTTATATGTATATTTATTGTATATGTATATAAAGCATCAAATAAATATGTACCTACTATGTAAGTCAAATAAGTGTTTTTTTGTAGCTTACCTATAAATAAAATCACCGTTTGCCACTGGTGGCCACTACGCGTACACTGTGTAACATTCACCATTCTGCCCATAAACATGGGCAAACGAACGTACACATTTCCTCAACTCTTCCATCTGTTAATGAAGCTCCATACAAAATGTGTAAGTTGAAATCTTTTATTTTATACATACCACCTTGCGAAAAACCACCGGTAAAATAATGTTTCCATACAATTATTATTATTATGATTACACTACAGCCATCTCTATTTCAATTTTTGTTTTTTAAAGTATTTATTGTGAAAAAACTGGAAAAAATAATAAAAATATCTTTTGGTACAGCCCTGAATAGATGAAGAGTTTTTAACAGCAGGGTGTCCCCTTGTTTTTCCACAAACACGATGTTATTTATTTTCATACAATATACCTATAATTTATCAGAGAGACGAAACCATAATGAGGAATTCCACTGTTTTTTAATAAAAAAAATTATATTAGCGTACTATTTAACTAAGCAAAAATATGTACATTTTTTTGTGCGTTATTTACAAAGATATGATTTTTTAAAGTTACATTTATCAAATACCGCGCCAAATGACTGTAATCCGTGTGTCACTTTTCAGTAGTGACGTCATGAAACGGTTGGCGTTCTTACTTTCACTGACCTGACAAGAATCTATGGAATATTGCTTTGATGACTTCATTTAGTTGATCGTAATTTGCTCATTTCTATGTTATGGTTGTTTTTACGAACGTTTCGATTTAGAAAAACCTAGAAAGTTGACGTAATCTCTGGTTGAAATGTCAAAATATACAAATTATACTTTTTTTTTTTCTATGGTCAAAACGTTCCTTACAAGGTGCGGGGGCTTTAAAGCGGAAACCGGAAACACTACACGTAGATATAAGGAGTGACGTCATTATTTACGATTTTAAAATGAATACTATTTTTAACATTTTTTATTTATTTTTGCGTGCGTTTTTGAGATATCCTACTCCAAATTTTTTAAATATTCACGAGTACAAGAAAACATTTTTAAAATTTAATTCCGGGTTGGGCTGGAATTCTTCATTATTGTATAAAGGATTTATATTAACATATTACAACAGAGATGAAGAACATTTAAGAGGAGGTAATATAGAAGCATAAATAAAGGTTTCAGCTCTTTAACTTCACAAACATCAACAGATGAAAGAATTGAAGGAATATAGATGTTCAAATATAGGCAGAATAGTGAATCAACAATATTTTGAGTTTGTACAAATTTTTGTAAACAAGGACTGGATTCAACTCCCTGGGGAGCTGTTTATATTAACATATTACAACAGAGATGAAGAACATTTAAGAGAAGGTAATATAGAAGCATAAATAAAGGTTTCAGCTCTTTAACTTCACAAACATCAACAGATGAAAGAATTGAAGGAATATAGATGTTCAAATATAGGCAGAATGGTGAATCAACAATATTTTGAGATTGTCCAAATTTTTGAAGACAAGGACTGGATTCAACTCCCCGGGGAGCTGTTGACATTAACGTATTACAACAGAGATGAAGAACGTTTAAGAGAAGGTAATGTAGAAGTCTGGGCATCAACAGGGCTTATGACCTGTCATTGGCTGGTTTAAGTGGCCACTTTACACACTTTGTAACATTCACCATTCTACCCACATTTGAACATCTTCAATTCTTTCATCGTGTCTTTCATGTTGATAAATCCACCTGGTCCATGAAGAAGTAAAGAAATTGAAAAAATAACACTTTCAGTCTTTATTTTCACCTAAATACTAGACTAGGAAATGCCTTTCGTTTTTTTTCCTTTCGGGTGATAATAATTTATTTATTTATTTTACATAATGTAAAATATGGCGAGTTTCTTCTTTTGTGACCTCCATACTCGACGCGCGATAGTTCATGACTGATCCGACTAAGCGCATTATTGTCAAAAAGCGTTTGTAGTATAAAATCACACCTTTACAACGCCGTATACGAGTAGTATGATCCGACGTGACTAATAATGAACCAGTTTCACTTAGTTAAAAAAAGAGCCCATAATACGAAATTCCGTTTTCCCCAACTGATATGAAAAATTAACATATTACAACAGAGACGAAGAACATTCAAGAAAATGTAATATAGAATTCCAGGCATCTACAGGGCTTATGACCTGTCATTGGCTGGTTTAAGTGGCCACTTTAAACACTTTGTAACATTCACCATTCTGCCCATATTTGAACATCTATATTCCTTTAATTCTTTCATTTGTTGATGTTTGTGAAGTTAAAGAGCTGAAACCTTTATTTATGCGGGTGAGATTCATCTGATTGAATTATTTCACCTACATACTAGACTAGGCAACGCCTGAAAATGTTATTTTTTCAATTTCTATACTTCTTCATGGACCAGGTAATTTATCAACAATATTTTGAGTTTGTCCAAATTTTTGTAGACAAGGACTGGATTCAACTCCCTGGGGAGCTGTTAACATTAACATATTACAGCAGAGATGAAGAACATTTAAGAGAAGGTAATATAGAAGTCCAGGCATCTACGGGGCTTATGACCTCTCAATGGCTGGTTTAATTGGTCACTTATTATTTCGCTCTTTAACTTCACAAACATCAACAGATGGAAGGATTGAAGGAATATAGATGTTCAAATATAGGCAGAATGGTGAATGTTACACAGTGTGTAAAGTGGCCACTCAAACCAGCCATTGACCGGTCATAAGCCCTGTAGATGCCTGGACTTATATATTACCTTCTCTTAAATGTTCTTCATCTCTGTTGTAATATGTTAATATAAACAGCTCCCTAGGGAGTTGAGTCAGTCCTTGTCTACAAAAATTTGGACAAACTCAAAATATTGTTGATATGAAAAACATGGGGATCGTAGAAAAGAGTCCATTTTTTGATGTTTTGTTAATCTTTTTCGAAGTGGGTGAGATTAATTTATTTATTAATTCATATTTTTCTTTTTTAAACTATAATTAATAATAAAAATAATTTGACCTCACTGCCACTGGGGTTACCCGTGCTGAGGACACTTAACAATATACTTTTAAAAATATTTTTACATTTGAGAATAAACACAGAAGACTAACTTAATAAACAGAGATAATTAACAAAATGTTCAGACAGTTTTAAACACTACGTATTTATTATTAACAAATTACAACTGGGATGGAGAATACCTTAAATAAGGGAATATGGAAGTCAAGGAATTTACAGGGCTTATGACCTATCATTGGCTGGTTTAAGTGGCCACTTTACACACTGTGTAACATTCACCATTTTGCCTATGTTTGAACATCCATATTTCTTCAATTCTTCCATCTGTTGATTTTAGTGGAGTTAAAGAGCTGAAACCTTTATTGTTGTGAAGAGATTCATCTGATTGAATTATTTCACATACTAGGCAACGCCTGAAAGCAATTTCCCAATTTTTAAACTTCTTCTTGGACCAGACGGTTTCATTACAATATTTGTAATTTGTAGTTGTAATTTGTAAATCTTAATGACTCCCGAGGGGGTGAAATCCAGTATTTTGTCTACGAACATTTGGACAAACTCAAATATTGTACGTATTCATTTTTATAATTAATTTATGTACATCTATGTTATTTATATTACAAAACGCAAAATGAAAATAATAAAAACCTAACATAAGCTGTACACTTGTGGAGCAGTTGATTCAATGTTGATTTAGGCGAATGAGACAATCCATTTTACTTCTACCTAGATCCACTATCCATTTATTATAACCTTTTTAAATATTTTCTCGTTACTAATTGTTTTAATAGATAGTGGAAGTAGGTTATAGATTTCAATTGAATAATACTCAAAATCCCTTTGTCCGAAAGTGGTATAAGTTTGTATTTGTTTAAGTTGTCTTTGTGTTGTTGATCTAGGTGATTATATTATTTGCATGTGATGTATTGTAGGGGTTATGTCTTTCATTTGAGTGAGAGTAGTTTTTGAATCTGTAAGTGAGCATTGTTTTAGCGTATAATTGCTTTGGCGTCATAAGTTGTGATTTGTGGAGTATTTCTTCAGTAAATATCTGTATCGGGACTCTGCGTATTATTTTAATTGTGGATTTTTGTGCAACAAATACACTACTTAAAACTGTGTCACTCGCACCACCCCATCCGATTATACCGTACTTTAAAATTGATTGGGACATTGCAAAATAAATCTTTAAAATGCTCTGAGCCATTAAAAATTATGACAATTAACTCAAGCCCAAAGCGTATTTAGCCGTTCTTCGACCGCCATCCAGACGTGTCGTTTAAAATCAAAACAAAAATGCCTGCTTGTGTCTTTTAATAGTTTACGACATCTGTTATATGGAGTGAATACATTTGCCGATGGCAGATCGTTAGAATACTCATTATAAAAAGCATTTTTAACCAAATGGCCACTTTAAGACATAATCTTCATAAATATGGCGCCATCAATGTTACTACTTCTTTAATGTTAGTAAATATATTAAACGAGCTGAACCCGGCAATGCTTTACTGTTATGAGATTTAAGTTCTTGCTAAATAGATTAAATGAACACAATCGAAAGTTTTATATCAATTATTGCATTTAGTCCAAATCAGATATGTAATTCATTTTCAAATACTGAATTTAAGTTGGTACCTAAGTACTTGTTTATGTTTTAATTCCAAAACATAAAATAATTGTATTTCAAATATATAATTCTTTAAGCATATGTAAAACTCTGTTCAGGGGTGCACTTTTTAGTTAGGAAGGCGATTTTAAAAAATGTATCGAATGTCAGTTAATATTATTTTAATATTTGATAGAATGTATGGATATTGGAGCAAAACTGGATAATTTTTCAATAAGCTGCTTGTTGTATGCTGATGATGCAGTTCTGTTAGCAAGCAGCAAGGATGATTTGCAGCAAATAGTCTCTAGAATGTATGATGTATGCCTGGAGAGCGAATTGGGGATTGTGTCAATGTGTCAATCGAAGCTAAACTGGCAGTGCACAGCGGAGTTTTAGTCCTGACACTTATGTGTGGAAGTGAAACATGGAACTACTGGTGGAGGAAGGATGAAAGCCGAGTAAACGCGGTTGAAATGCGATCTCTTAGACAAATGTGTGGGAAATCAATGCATGACAGGGTTGCGAATGATGAAATCAGGCGAGAGTGTAAATCTGAGTCAAATATAATTGATAAGATTAAGTAAGAGTCTCTGAGATGGTTCGGTCATGTAGAGTGAATGGTAAAACAAGTATATATGGCGAAAATGAACGGCAACGTGAGACGAGGACGAACGAGGAAGACGTGGCGAGATCAGATAAACCAAAATCTTAGGTCTGGTCATGTCAAAAGCAGACATAACCGAAGGGCATGTATGACAAGATGTATGAATGTGGAAGAGGCTAGGAATGTATGAGAGGATAGACGTGTGTGGCGGTCCATTCTCTCTGCCTACCCCTGCGGGGAAATGGCGTGATGGTAGTTACTACTGTAGTAATAACCAAAAATCAAGTAAAAAGAAATTCAATTAAATAATCTGATTGGGATCCATAAATAAACTAATGTTGTTAGTGAACATGCAAAAAATAGCTTTTTATACACAAAAAAATAACCTCTAGGCGTTAAATGTTGCCACCTTAAAAAATAAATTTATTAATTATATTTTTTCCATCTGTTTTACTGAGTGTACATATCGAGACGTCAAAATAGCCGCCTTAGTAATCATTCACTAGATAAATACAGACGATCGTTAAACATACTGTCTTGGTAGTTGTCAAAAATCAAATAAAAAATATGTTTAAGCCAGCATTTTTTGCTTGAATTGGGATTAATTTGAGTTTATAATCGCTTTGAAGTTGCTTTTTAATAGCACAGAAGCCTATTCAAAATATGAATGAGAACTGTTTAAATTTTAGTTAAGCAAGGTACGCGGAGTAAATTTTCGGCGTCAATCATTGGTTCAATTCGATCATATGACGTCGAGATGACAAGTCGTAGAACACACTAAGGTAGACAGAGATAGCATAGAAGTTAAGTATTCCGTCTCGGTATCTACCGATAAATACACCCTTTATAATTGTTCAATTTTAAAAAAATACAAATACATGGACATTAGAGTGAGCCGATTATGTATGAAGTTTTTTTTTTATACATCAAAGTGAAAGGGGTCTAAGAAGTTGCATTTTGGATCACATTGAACGTAAAATTTACTAAAAAAATACTCCATCCTAACTTTGGCCCTCAACCGAAGTTTGAAGTTTATCACTGACTGAACATTTTGTTCATTATCTATAATCGATAAAACTATTTTTTGTAAGCAATGATAAAACTTAATCACATTAAAAATTTGAACACGCTTTAAAACTACCGAAACGCAAAAAGTTTACACTCCGCGGAACTGACTCCGTTGAGCGCCCGGCGAATATTGACGAAAACAATGGCTCAATAAAACAACGCTACCTATTTATTATAAAGCAAAGCGCAACTCACGCCCTTAGATGCTTATTTAATAAGGTTTGATGCGCATTGTATTGGACTGATTTTCTTACTTAAATTCGAAATGACAGCCGGTTTACGGCAAAAAAATCTACTTTTTCGAAAATTTCAAGCTCTGGTTGAACGCCAAAAGTAGTATCGAATATTTTAAAAATATATTTTGAAATTCGAGTATTCAAAATGTAACTTTTTAGACCCCTTTCATTTCGAAATTCGGAAAAAAAAATTATCGGCACACCCTAATGGACATATTTTAACAGAATTTTATAATTTTCTACAATATTTTGAGTTTGTCAAATTTTTTGTAGACAAGGACTGGATTCAACTCCCTGGGGAGCTGTTTATATTAACATATTACAACAGGGATGAAGAACATTTAAGAGAAGGTAATATAGAAGTCCAGGCATCCACCTGGTCCATGAAGAAGTATAGAAATTGAAAAAATAACATTTCAAGGCCTTGCCTAGTCTAGTATGTAGGTGAAATAATTCAATTATATGAATTTCACCCGCATAAATAAAGGTTTCAGCTCTTTAATTTCACATACATCAACAGATGAAAGAATTGAAGGAATATAGATGTTTAAACATGGGCAGAATGGTGAATGTTACACCGAGTGTAAAGTGGCCACTTAAACTAGCCAATGACAGGTCATTAGCCCTGTAGATGCCTAGACTTCCATATTACCTTCTCTTAAATGTTCTTTTGTTACCAAGAATTACGGGTCTCCTTTGCTGCTATCAAAAAGCACGGCATCATCAGCATACAGAAGACAGTTAAAATTATGCCAACAATGTTTGATTATGTCCAAATGCTTACAGACCGGCTGGATTTCCTCCCTAGAGAGTTGTTCATATTTAAATTTATTCCTAGGAGAGAACCTCCTAGGGAGAAATACCAGCCAGTCTGCAAGCATTTGGATATACCCAAACATTGTTGAATTACCATCTGGTAAAATAAAAAGTATAAAAAATGGAAAATTGTTTTCAGGCGTTGCCTAGTAGGTGATTTGGTTCAGCCGGATGAATCTCACCCACAGAATAAAGGTTTCAGCTCCTGTACTTCACAAAAGTCAGCCGAGTCGAGGAAATGTGGATGTTTAAACATGCGCAGAATGGTGAATGTTACACAGTGTGTAAAGTGGCCACTTAAACTAGCCAATGACAGGGCATAAGCCCTGTAAATGTCTAGACTTCCATAATCCCTTCTCAAGAATGTTTACGCACTCTGTTGAAATAAATTTAAAAATTATGCCACTCATTTTTGCTACCATTACTAAATCTTTCAGTATTGGAGACTGCAGTTTGTTCTTGAATAAAAGTGAGGCGTCTCTCGGTCTCTCTTTAGATGTCTACAACAAAAATTCACTCAATCATTCCGACTCCTAATGGCCGTAAGTATAAATTCATCAAGCCAATTAAGTGAGGAGTATTTTCAGAGCACAAAATATTAATTAATTTGAGAAGACCCTTAAATTTTGAGTACATATCGCATTTCATTCAATTTAAATTATATTTGAAGAATACTGAACAAGGGCTGAATTCGGATAATCTTTCAACGAAAACGGAGCTTTTAAAAATTCAAGTTACGGATTTATAGAGCTTATGATCTGTCATCGACATACAAAATCGATTTTTTTATATTTAAATTTATTGCAACAAAGAAAAACATTTTTGAGAAGGGCATACGGAAGTCTAGGTATTTACAGGGCTTATGACCTGTCATTGCCTGGTTTAAGTGGTCACTTTACCACTGTGTAACATGCGCCATTCTGCCCATGTTTGAACATCCACATTTCCTCAACTCTTCCATCTGTTGACTTTTGTGAAGTAAAAGAGCTGAAACCTTTATCGTGTGGGTGAGAAAAATGTTTTACCTCTCTGTTGCGATAAACTTAAATGTGAACAACTCCAGCCGGTCTGCAAGCGTTTGGACATACTCGAAACATTGTTATTTTTTAATATCTTATTTTGTTTGTTTATTTCACAGTTTTTAAAATACATAGGTTTTTGTTTTAAGTCCCGACTAGCGGGAAAATTCCTGTGTTTAGGCAGGACTGCGATGATTTAAAAATTTAAATAATAATATTAAAAATATTTAAAAAATTTAAACTATAAATTACACCGATAAAAATAAAAATTGAAGCATAAATATCAACTAGAAATACATACCATTATTAATAAAAATAAAAAAAAATATATATATTTGTCTTTTGTGGCCCCACGAGAGTTAAATGTACTTGGACGTGGAGTCATTACGATTAACAAATCAGAACAGAGAAGGAAAACGTTTTAGAAAAGGAATATGGAAGCCAAGGCATTTACGGGGCTTAACACCTGTCAATATTTCGATCCGATAAATCTCTTAACGACAAAAAAGGTTTCAGCTCCTTACTACTACTACTACTACTATCATCACGCCATTTCCCCGTAGGGGTAGGCAGAAAGAACGGACCGCCACACACGTCTATCCTGGCATACATCTCCAGCTTCTTCCACCTTCATACATCTTGTCATACATGCCCTTCGGTTCTGTCCGCTTTTGACATGGCCAGACTTGAGACTTTTGTTTATCTGATCTTGCCACGTCTTCCTCGGTCGTCCTCGTCTCACGTTACCATATTATCGCCGTGTAAACTTGTTTTGCCATTTTTTCGTCGTCCATTCGATCTACGTGACCACACCATCTCAAAGACCCCTCTTCAATCTTATCAATTATACTTGACTCAGATTTACACTCGCCTGATTTTATCATTTGCAACCCTGTCGTAAATTGATTCCCCATCCATTCGTCGAAGAGATCGCATTTCAACCGCGTTCACTCAGTTTCCTTCCTCTGCCAGTTCCATGTTTCATTTCCATACACAAGTGTCGGGACTAAAATTCCGTTGCGCACTGCCAGTTTAGCTTCGATCGACATATTTTTATTAGCAATTACTGTGCTCGGTGCTCCATTCATTTTGCTGCCCGCATTCACTCTCCTTTCAACATATTTTTCTGCTCTTCCATCTCTTAAAAACACGCTTCCTAGATACACAAATTCTTTTACTTGTTGGAGACATTCTTTGTTTATATTTATAATGCAGTCAGTAACCTCACTTCCCCTTTCAAATACCATTACTTTTGACTGACTTTCGTTCATCGCCAGTTCGCTCTCCAGGCATACATCATACATTCTAGAGACTATTTGCTGCAAATCCTCCTTGCTGCTTGCTAACAGAGCTGCATCATCAGCATACAACAAGCAGCTTATTGAGAAATTATCAATTTTTGCTCCAATACCCATACATTCTATCTCTTCCATGCAGTTGTCCCTAATAATGTTTGGATAATTTACATAGCGCCATTTTTGTGAAAATCACCTCAAGGGCGCTGTACAGTAAATAAATATCCCAACACGTCTTGCAGCTACAGAGCGCATGGGCAATAAGAAATCTAGCCCCTATTTACATTTTTATTTGACAATGAAGTTTAGAGTTTATTTATTGAGTGATATTTTAAAAACGAAATAAAAAGCAAATTTATAAAATAAGAAGTTAGATAACAACAAGTCTCGCAGCTACTGGGCGCATGGACGGTTGAAATTCTAGACCCCATTTACTAAATTTAGATATTTGATAGTTGATAACATTTTCATAATATAGTAGCTAACATCACAAAAAGTCTTGCAGCTTCAAAACGCATCGACAAATGGAATTTCAACAACATAAGAACGATTTTAAAAAGTAATAATAAAAAATGATTTTGAAAAACGCAATAATAATACATTGAGCAAAGAAGTAGTAAGCATGGCAATTAATGAATTTGAAAAAACTAGACAAAGATAGCATTTCTTAACCTATTAAGGTTAACAAGACAATGGACGATACTTAAACTCAAACTCGTCCCTGTTTTAGACTAAACAACCATGGTGACATTACACATCCCTGTTTCACGCCTTTTGGGAGCGTAAACCAAGATGTAAATCCCCCATTAACTCTTACACACGCTGAACTCTCCTCACAGAGAGACGATACTTAACGTATAAGCTTATTGTTTAATCCATGCTAAAAGTATTTTGTAAAACAAAACACCCACAATTTTACGCTTTTTGCAAATCAACGACTGCGCAGAATAGTTTCTGACCATAAAATTGAAAATAGTCCAGAAGAAGCGTAGAATCACATTTAAATACATCGGACTGTATCCAAAAACTCCCCCACTATGCCCACTTTCGCTGCGAGCATTCGTGATGTCGCCGCGTAATATTGCACGATGGGAAAAAATACAATCATAACACAAATGTAAGGTTAAAAAAAGCAATCAGTTGATTTCTTTAAAATTTTATTGTGCACGCGGAAATATTGATTGACACAACAGAGTAGATAATAAAAAGGGTCATTTAATAAGAGTAATTGAATCAATGAACTTTGAACTTAAAATATAAAACAAATATTATTTTACATAAAACGGATATTTTTATATCGTGTGAAATAATATTTTAAGTTTTAAAGATAGTGTCGGTCAAATGTCCACCACAAATTTGTTTAATCTGAGGTCCAATTTGTATTAATTCTCATTAGAAGAGCAAAATAGGGTAAAAAAATACTACCCTGACAACACTAACAAAATGTCCATTTTGATTTCTTCGATAATCTGACAGACGGAAAAGTAATTAATTTTTTAAGTAATGTATTTGCTACTTGCACATTCATTTGCTAATTACACGTGTGATTGTGATCCCATCCTGTTCCCATCCCAGCAGTATTTTTACACTTTAAAAGACACAAAACGGCATGGTTGAATTCAAATCGGGAGTTGCGTACTGAGCGACGTCTACAAAGAAACTAATGGGTCAAAACATAAAACTACTCATTTATGAGTAGTTTAATCGCCTTTTGTTTGATGCGCGTATGCGGTTTCTAGACTATTTTTAATTCTATATTTTTGCTATTTTCAGCTCACCAAAATCTTTACTAAAATCAACAGATGGAAGAATTAAAGAAATATAGACGTTCAAACATAGGCAAACTAGTGAATGCTACACGGTGTGTAAAGTTACTAATTAAACCAGCCAATGACATGTCATAAGTCCTGTTATTGCCGCGACTTCCATATCGCCTTCTCTAAAATACTCTTCGTCTCAGTTGTAATTTGATAATCTTAATGACTCCCTCGGAGGTGAAATCCATCATTTTGTCGACGAAAATTTGGACAAACCCTAAATAATTTGTTAGATACGTTTTTAAAAAATATCTCTTTGACGCCTATCAGCATTACTCTAAGCCGAGGACTCTACATTTTCTAAGTAATAATTTGTTTTAGAAGCGTTTTGCTATTGAATTAAAAAAATATAATTACTGTTCAAACATTTGTATACACGTTCAGGGGGCAGTCTTCGAAGGAACGACGGAGAACGAATCGGTTTGATTAATTCTTCTGTGGCTGTGGTGTCACTAAGCTAAATACAATACAAGCATTGATATCTCTATTGTTTTTTTAAATTTTTAAGTAGAATTTTTTGAAATCATCAAATGGACATTTTCACACCGGATTTAAAAAGTAAAATTTGTATAACTGGATGCTGGATTGTAATAAAAAAAATAATAGTCCTTGCTACGCGAAAAATGAATGTTCGTCCGCCAATACAGCAATAAATCTGTTCTAGCAGGCATCCGATTTGTGAACCGTAAAACCAAAATTATATCCAATATTAGAACCAAAATCACATCTTTCAACTCACTTACGAATCATTTCGCTTTGGAAGTACATATTACACTGAAAAAAAATTCACCGGTTGGCAAAATAAGCCTGTACAGTACAGACGCAATCAATCATTTTCAGAGTAATAATATATATATAATACAGAGCACGAAGATAGAACCCATAACAAGAAAGACAGAGACGCTGTTCTGTGGTCGGTGTTTGTGTGAAACAGATTCAGTCGGTTATTGACTGTGATGGGGGACGCACGCAACAAAAATGAGCTGCGTATCTATTATAATTTTATAAATCTGTATAATACAGAGCACGAAGATAAAATCCATAACAAGTAACACAGAGACGCTGTTCTGTGGTCGGTGTTTGTGTGAAACAGATTCGGTCGGTTATTGACTGTGACGGGGGACGCACGCAACAAAAATGAGCGGCGTATTTATTTTAATTTATTTTGGTATCATCATCATTCTCTTTCCGCAACTAATGGTGCATAGGGCACTGCATTGGTACACCAATCGCAGCGTATCTTGATTATTTTTGTTACATAGAAATAAAATGATTAGTCTCACGCTTCAGGTACTATGAAACATTTTAAGAGTAAAAACACCCTTTTAAATAAATGAAAACGTGGTCACTTAACACGCTGTGTAACTTTCTCCATTCTGCCTTTATTTGAACACCTACATTCCTTCAATTCGTCCATCTGTTGACGTTTGTGAAGTTAAAGAGGTGAAACATTTATTGTTGCGGGTGAAATTCACTCTATCACATTTTGGCTACCACCGACCAATTCTTCTTAGGTTTGTAGGATTTTGGCTCCTGAGTGTCGGTGGAGCTCCTACGCCAGTTGACGCCTCTAGTATGTGAAATAATTCGATCAGATGAATCTCTCCACAACAATAAAGGTTTCAGCTATTTTACATTACTTAATTCAACAGATATAAGAATTGAAGATATATGGATGTTAAAACACAGGTAAAATGGTCAATGTTACACAGTGTGTAAAGAGGCCCTTTAAACCAGACAACGACAGGTCATAAGCCCTCTAAATGCCTAGACTTCCACATTCCTTTATCTATAATGTTTTCCATCTCTGTTGTAATTTGTTCAACATTCAATAATAAACGGTAGTAAAGTAAATTAAAACGTCTATGAGACTGCAAAATATATTTATTATATCTCTTTTGTAATATGTTATTATTAACAGCTCCCTAGTGAATTAAATTCAGTCCTTGTCTACAAAAATTTGGGCAAACTCAAAACATTCTTGATAAATTTTTACTTCCACTGTCTATTAAAACAATTAAAATGAGAAAATGTTCAAAAAGGCTATAAAAAAATGGGTAATGGAGCTGGGTAATCTTGGAAAACCTTGGCGTAAAACACGTACGCAAAAAAATGTTTTTGCAATGTGCGAATCTGAAAAGAGGCTAAAAAAAACCTTTTAAACGGATTCGGATTAAGTGAGAGGGGCTTTCGATGTATTACTCATTCGTCCGGACATAGTCGAACGCTTATAACGCATTGATATTTTCATTAATACCAGATTTTTTTAATTTTAGATATTTTTAGAAAAATCTCTAGAGTCTTAAACATTCGTATGATTTCAGTTCGCTTCTAACTAAATTACGCCTCTTAAAAATAATTTCCTACAGACTTTGATTAATGTTTATATTTTTAATATGTCCAAATGTTTGTAGACTACTAATGGAATTAAACCCACTTAGGAGAAACGAATGAAATATAATACGCATTTATAGGAATTGTGACCTGTCATTTGCTAGTTTACGAATGTTACCCAGTTCAAAAAATGATAACGTATTATTTATGTTTAAAGCCTTAACTTAGTTAGTCTACCGGTTTCGTCAGGAAACTCTCAACACCAACGTGCAAATACTGAAATACACCTCCATATATAAAGTATTTCCAAAAATACATAAATCACATGCAGATTTATAGAAATGCGAACACCACCATATCTTAACATGCACTAAGCTTAATTAATATTATATTGAATAATTGGTAGGGAGTTGAGAGACAAGGGGGTAGAGGTGGGGTTACCTGATTGGTAAATTTTTAATTAAAAAATAGGGCTGTACTGAAAACTCATTTGATTATTTATAAGGTAATATAATTTTTTAGGGTTTTTTTAAATGTAATTTTTTACTTCTCCCTTTTCCGCACATTATGATGCATCGAGGACTCCATTGACACACGAAGATACGATGTTCAGTCTTACGCTTAAGGTACCACCTTTCTAAGTAAATACTTTATGTGACCATGTCGGGAATCAATCTCCAAGACCTATCTTATGAATAAAAGTAATTACAGTCCGAGCACTGAAACGGTTTCAGTTAAATAACTGAACTTTAGAATGTTCCGTCAAATGAAAGGAAAAAAAAATAGAGATATACTATTAAAAAATTCCTTTTCCATAATTGATAAAAAATACACTTTAAAAATATATATCGCACCTTTAGGACGAAAACTTCTCTACTGAAATTACTTGGTCTGATTTAACTAATGTCCGTACAATCAAAACTCTTTATTGCTCGACTCTTCGCCCTCTTCTAGAATATGCCTCCTAGAATAGTGGTCTGGTCTCCATTCTATGTCAATTGCATAAATCACATTGAATCAGTCCAACATCGCCCGCTTCGAAAAGTAGCGTGGATGCTCGCACTAGAGAGGGGTAACTATTCATATGCTGATTTAGAGATTTCGAGTCTGCAAAAACGTAGAACTAATCTTGTCGGCATACTAAATGGTATAATCGACGTGCCATCATTACTGGGACAAGTTAAATTCAATATTCCGACTCGTAGGCTGAGAAACAATAAAATACTGTTCATCTATCAGCATAGAACAAACTATGGCCTTAATTTTCCAATGACTTGTCTTTGTAGTATTGTTAACTCGAGACAAGATCATCTGGACTTTTTTGGTTTAAGTTTACAGCGATTAAAACGAGCACTAAATAAATAGTCCAGATCTTGTCTCGATGTCCCTTATGTTTGGCAATGCTTCTTTTCTTTTTTTTTTTAAATGTTTTACACTATTCTTCCATTGTCATATTTAAACCCTATAAATTGTACATGGACAATGTCCGTCAGTAAATAAATAACTCAAAAAATTAACTTTTTGTGAAATTGCAAAAGAAGAATGTAAATTGTGACACCTTCGTATTCTTTCGTCGATAGTTTGGTATTTTTCCAAGTAAGCACCAAATTTTGAGTTCAAAACTATACCGAGAGCATTCAGCTATGAATCTATGAAAAAAGCGTGATAAAAATAAACTATTATAAATTTAAACAAGACATTTATCGGAAAAAAACAATCACAAAGCTAAATTAGTCGTTTTAATATTTACAAAAACAATTGAACTTGCCATTTGCATCGGAATAAGATCGACTCAACCGGCTTTCGGTCACTATATGTTTGTCTGCGTTGCGTCCTTCACACAGCAATGTGAACACAGCACTAATGACGTTACTTTCGTACTGACGCGGAATCTGAATTCTACAAGTAAAAAGGAGATTGATGTAACGATTTTGTCCAATTCCCAGCCGAATGTTGCGTTTTTTAAATGCAGAAAGTTGGATAACGTTCATTGAAGTAGTTTTATGATCATAAGTCATTTTCGTCCTTAAGGTGCGATGTATAAAGCCGGTTATCCTATGTGCGTGCATTCCCCATCACTGCCAATAACTGAGTGAATCTATTCTCACAAACACTAGCCACAGAACCGCGTCTCTATAAAGATGGTTTTGAATTCTATATTCGTGCTCTCTCTTATACAGATGTGTTGCTGAATAAGCGAACATTCATTCTTCGCGTAGCAAGGATAAATATTTTTTAAATTAAAATCCGGTATAGTTGAGTAGGTTCCATAGTCCATAGTCGATGACACACGCATGTTAAATTTGAAGTAGACTAATGATCGACGAAGCAATGTCATCATTTTCAATCGAATCCAATACATTCGTAAAATGCAACTCTATGATTATTACATATACATAAGACCATAATTACTTTCATGCGTCATATTGCGGGACATATAGCGCTCCACGCGGCTGTTTTTAGCACTAACAATGCGGCCAGTTGACATTCAATTGAATACCTACCTAATATCGACTGAATTCATAGTGGTCTTTTTTTATTTATTTTTTGATGAATTATATAATATTTAGTAATGGATAATATAATATATCACGAAGTTACGTGGTTTGAGTTGATTTCATGGATGACAGTTGTTGTATCACACAGAACCACAGAAAAATATCAATTTATAGTATATATTACTTACATTATATTATGTACCTCCTGTGTTAAAATACATGGAGAAAAGATAGACATGATAAGGTTTACCGATGACGTCGCCCTGATTTCTAAATGCGAAGAAGAACTCACTGAGGCTCTGACCTCCATGGAGAATGTTTTAAATAACAAATATAATATGAAAATAAACAGGCGCAAAAACAAAGTAATGGATGTGGCTCGTAATGAGCAACGAATGAATATAGTAATGTCAGGAGCAACTCTAAAAAACGCGAAAGAGTTTGTGTACCTTGGAAGCAGGATCACCTGGGATGGGAGAACAAAAAGAAAAGTCGACTGCCGCATACGCCGAGCGAGACTTGCGTTTAACAAAAAATCTAAGATTTTTGAGTCAAATAATATCAATCTAAAACTCCGCAAGCAACTTGCCAAGACATATGTATGGAGCATATTAATGTACCGTTGTGAGACATGATGCCTTACCGAAAGAGATTTTATCTAAGGAAGAAGGACTAGAGGCCTTCGAGATGTGGTGCTACAGAAAAATATTAGGAATTTGCTGGAGATACCACATCACTAATAACGAGGTTCTCAACAGAATCGAAGAAGGGAGGCACCTAATCAAAACCACATAATTTATTAAATTTGTGGAGATATTAAAGTGACTAGATGCAATGTGTTCTGGCTGCACACCACCGGGAAAGGAGATACAATAAATTCACTTAACTTTCTTATTTTCAGAAGTTGTATCAGCTCTGTAGGACGCCCTGTAGCTGCAAGACGTGTGTGGAAAATTGACTTACAGCGCCCCTTATGACGCCATGTAAATCATACATTATTTAAAATCAGATTACTTTTAAAAAAATTAGAGAAACAGATATAAAGTCCAGGCATTTACAGGACTGATGTTAAATATGTCGTAGAATTGTGATCAGTCAATTTGTGTTTACAGTGTGAGGAAAAATGTGCATTAATCAGTCAATGAAAGATCACGAGTCATGTAAATGCCTATACTTTAATATTCCCGTCTTCATTTCTTTTGTTGTATAAATTATAATTCTCACAGGGGGACGAATCTAGTTCGTGTCTGTATACATTTGGACATACTCATTATAATTTAAACTTAATACAAATAATGATATTCTTGTTGAATTAATATGTAATTTAGCAACGGTTTGTATTAAATTATTTTCATTAAAAACTATTTAGTAGGATGAGTCAGTGTGTGATATTTAAACTTTCTCTTTCCCATACAAGTGTATTCACACTCCGAGCATTGAAACGGTTTCACCCCTGTATGGATCAGCATGTGTCTCTTCAAATTGCTCGGTAAGCGACATTTATAATTGCATTCTGAACAGGCGAACGGCTTTTCACCCGTATGCTTCATCATGTGCGTTTTTAAATGCGTTTTTTGGGTGCACGTATAATCACACTGCGCACAAGAGAACGGTTTCTCGGTGTTATGCGTCAGCAGGTGCAACTTTAAAAACGCCTTTTGCGTACATTTATATTTACACTGCGTGCAAGCGAATGGTTTCTCGCCGGTATGTTGAAACATATGCTTTAAAAGAGATGATCGAAGCGAGGTGATGTAATGACAGTCAGGGCAAGAAAATGGTTGCTCTCCAGTGTGCGTCAGCATATGCGATTTCAAAGCGTTTTTGTATAAAGTTGTGTATGCACACTCTGAACACGCAAACGGTTTTTTCCCAGCGTGACTTAACATGTGGAGACTAAACGTTGCTTTCTGCAAGCAAGTATATCTACATTCTGAACAAGAAAACGGCTTTTCGCTTCGATGCGTCAACATGTGATTCCTCAAACAGTGGTTTCGCGTGCTGGAAAAACTACATTCAGTACATGCGAATGGTTTCTCAACGGCGTGAGTTAGCATGTGTATCTTCAGCGCGCTTTTCCTTGTACACGCGTATTTACATTGTGAGCAAGCAAATGGTTTCACCGTACTATGAGTGAGCATGTGTCTTTTCAAATCCCAGTTCTTGAAAAAAGTGCGTTGACATTCAGCGCAATTGAATGGTTTCGTTGGAGCGGAGAGGATTTCTTTACCGTTGCTCGAATCTGGTGTTTTAGTGCACTTCACAATACCTGAAAAATAAAATTATTATTAATAATAATAAGATTAGTCCTTTCTACTTATGGGTGAAAAGTAACAAGCTTGTATCATTTAATATCCTAGGCCGCGATTATGATGGGAAGCTAAGGACGTCATACCTTCACCATGAAGTTATAGTTAAAGATAAAGTCTTTCGATCGATTACGAAGATACACTACCGACCCCCCAACTTCAAGTTTAGAGGTAAGTACATCGGTATGTACCGACAAATCTAGTACCCCTCGGTACGCATATCTACGCATTAAAAGTGACAGCAAAATTATTTCACCGAGCAATTTTTCCTAATAACGATTTATTTAAATTTTTAATCATTTTAAGGTTGGCACTTTCTTCTTGGAATCCTATTTAAAACATGAGATAGAAATAAGTAAAATTTGAAGTTGAATTAAATTCTTACATGACTCTCCGTTTTGAAAACGAACGCCTACGAACGCACATATAATGTGGATAGATTTTGCCCTATTAACATATAAAAGTATCCAGGCGTATAAATATTGCCACTATAAAAAACAAATTTTGTTACTACTTAAATTTTTTTCATCTGTTTTACTATCTTCCTTAGTGTATGTATCGAGACGATAAAAGAATGGCCTTGTAATCGCTCGATAGATAAATACAGACGATCATTAAGCATAACGTCTTGGTAATTTTCAAGAGCCAAAAATGTCAAAAGGTAACCGCAGAAGCCTATTTAAAATATAAACGAGAACTATTTTTAAATTTAATTAAGTAAGGAACGCGGATTGAATTTTCGGGGTCATTCATTGGTTTGATTTGATTATATGACGTCAAGGTGGCAAGTCGGAAGAACATACCAAGTGATAGAGATAAGACAGAAGTTAATAATCGCGACCCTGGTTTTGATTGTTGTTTCTCGGCTAAGCCTTGTGGCAAAAATAATATATTTAAAAACATCAATATTCATTCAGTCAGAGATTTGGTGTTCTGGTTTATTTCAGTTCAAACTTCATCTGCTTATACGGGGCGAATTTCCATTCTCGTAATTTAACCTCCGTAAGTGAAAACTGTAAGTTTAAGGCTTGAATGGAATATTTCGAATAACATTAGTAAAATCAGAGGATATTCTGTTAATGAAGCCAAGTAAATTCAGTGATTTATTTACTGTATATGCTCGTTGTGTGTCAGTGTATAGTCCAAAAGGACTCCTAAATCTCTGATGGACTTAACTACATAAATTATACTCTTATATGAACATTATACTAGTAATAAAACACTACCTTCAGTGTTGGGTGAAGATTGCAAGCATTCTTGTTTACCGTCAGAAAGTTCAATGTTCACTTCCGTGCACATAACATTTACATATCCATCTTCACGCCGCTGTTCAGAGCTGGTTCCTGCCTCAGCCTTTACAGCACTAATATCCAGTTCTTCAGTTCTGCTAGCAACCGGTCGCTCTTGAAAACCTGCATCGCCAGTCCCCGGTTCGACCTTTACGCTAGCAAAACAAAGCTGTTTGTATGGGTACGGTGACCCATCATCAGCATGAAGGATATCTCCTTCTAAACTGCCAGGTTCAGCCTTTACTGTAACAGAACTTGGCCCTTTGTGCATGTTAGAACATGACGATTCTTTCTCTTCCTCTTCCTCTTCCACATCGCCAGTCCTCGGTTCAACCTTCACAGTAGCAGCACCTTGCTTCTCGTTTATGTATGGACATGACGCCTCTTCTCCAGCATGGTCTTCGTCTGCATCGCTAGTCTCCGGTTCATCTTTGATAATCACTGAAGCAAACTCCATCTGTTTTTCAGTCTTGTACCCCGATTTCACGAAAATTACTCTGCAAAAATACATTCAATACAGTTGATGCGGCGTTCTCCTGCTGTCCACGTTGCTAATTTAATAAACATTAAAACAGTGGTAAAATCAATAAAAATGTATATTAAAGAAAATTAGTAAAGTTTTGTGTCCGGGAGGATGAAAAATACAGTTGTGAGTGGAATCAAATCAGAACCCTGGACAAAAGCAGCTAGCAGCTCTTAAGTAAAAATTCTTAGTAAGGAAATCGAGCGGAGATGATTCAGCCTCGTTGTGTAGTGGTTAGCGCATTCGCCTGACATTCTTGAGGTCTTGGGTCCGATTCCTGGCAGGGTGGATGTGAAATATTGATTTTAACGGTGGTTCAAACAGCCATATTAGAATGATCATTAAATAAACGAGTTGATATCTTCATAATCTTTTTTCAAGAAGAATTCATACTTCAATTGCAGCGTGCATCGATCATTCGATATATGAAAAAATAAAGCGAAATGATTTGTCAGATTAACACTTCAAATTCAGTCCAGTGACTCTAAAATACGACAGCGAAATTCATCTTTGTACTTGAATAGTTTTGCTGTAGATCCGACTTGTTTCGGCAACAACACGTGGCCCACTTCAGGGTGATTTAATAACTTATTAAATATATTAGGTATAAATATGAAGAACTATCTCTCAAAAATATTATATGAATGTATATAGTAACAATGATCCACAAAGTTAGTGCTACAAATATTTTTTAAAAATAGATAAATAATTTAATTTTTTTAATGTTGTCTTTGCCGGAAATCGTACACAGGACCTCTGATAAGGTAGACAAATACGCGAGCTACTAGACAAAGGGGAATATTTGTATTCGTTATATCTTTAATCTTCGCAAATTTGACCACATAACCGAGTAACGCACGCAGCTACACTGGCTCAGCATCAGGCATAGAAGAAACATTCACATTCTATCACTTCTTCACAATATTTTAAATAATCCCACTGCGCCTGTTTATCTGAGAGAGCTCATCCAACCTCTTTCACAACACGGACTATCTCTTCGTTCTAGTAACGAGAGAACCCTTTTAATACCCTGTCATCGCTCTAATTTTTTTGCCTCCTCTTTTACAGTAGTAGCCGCTCGATTGTGGAATAATCTACCCACTAATCTTAGAGACGCCCCTTCTTTATTTACATTTAAGTCAAGATTGAAATGTCACTATCTAAATATTTAAATTGTTTCTTTATCCTTCTTCTTTCCTTCCCATCCCCTCTCCTCTCTTCATAGTATGGTGTTATTTTTTTTAATATTTATATTTATTTTTGTTAATCTTTGCTTTTAATTTTTGTATAAAATTGTAAGATTCAATATGTCCATGTATTTATAATTTTCTCAAACTGAACGGTTTGGGTAGGTAGGAAGAAATTGCCTTAAGGCAATATGCCCGCCCTTATATGTATATTTATTGTATATGTATATAGTGTCAAATGAATAATAAATAAGGGGCAAGGAACTGATAAAAGGGTACTCGCAAGTGAGGGTTATCACTAGAACCCGCCCAGGGCAATGCAGATTGAATAAACACCGCCCTAGAGTGAACCTTTCCCAAACTTCTAGATGTACATAGGTTCTGCAGAGCAGATGAGGAAACACCTTTACACATTATATGTGAATGTGGTGGTGATGGTTTACATCATAAAGGGAGCCTCATCCTCGGGAGACCACTGGTTAAACCTGATGTTGTTAAAGAGCTCGTCTCTTATCTAATAGCCCGATACTTTACGGATCTGGGCTTGGAGGGAGAGATTCAGCAAAATGTAAACTCTCGCCTTGCACACAGTAGCCAGTCTCACTCTAAATAAACGCTCGTGTCGGTTTGTTTTTTGTTTTCCTCATAAATAAATACAGTTCACTGGCGAAAAATCGGCGTTTACTATAAAAAATAATACAATATATTGCATTTCCAATATAGTAAGGAGTATCTAATACAAAAAAGTGAAAATTAAATTACAAACGATGACTATGGCGACTGCTTTCCTTGACATTTGGCCCGCCAACCGCCGGCTAAATGCAACGAATAGCGTGATAAATAATAAATAAATAAATAAAAATAGCAGTTTTGGAATATGCTCCATATTTGCAAAGGTGAAATTCAAATATGTGATTGCGCAGCAGGATTATACGTCGCGAAACGTGAATATTTTGACATTTAATATTAGGTGTTCACGGATGTTGCATTGAGGTCGCGAATGCGACAAACAACCACGGTGAGAAATTGTTATCACGTCGCTTATTAGCACGTCGATAGTTATTTGTGATTGAGCTTGTGGCTTGGAGGGCGAGAACTATTCGCGGGTACTATAAGAATAAAACAAAAGGGCGGAATAATTTAAATTAAGTTACTGTAATATTTTCAGCATTTTTCTGAGACAGCACAGCCCGTATTATACGCGTCGTTCGGACACGAAAGAAAATAAGACTTGATAAAAAGCATGAAAGCGTCAAATTGATATAAACAACATAAAAATGAGATACAGATTCAAAACATAAATATATATCAACGCGCACAAAACAAAATATCTGACTTTTAGTACAGACAGACGGAATCAGCCAATAGAAAATATCCTTAAAATTGTTGAATGTACAAATGCAAGAAACAGCGACTGTAATTGCCAAACCAAAATGGACACCAAGTCTTTGGAACAATAGGCATACTCCCCCAGTCTACACACTTGCGTTTCCAGAAATTCTCCAGCAGCCAGTGGACCACATGGTGACGGTATCTACCTACTGTCTACAAAAGATTCTCTTCGGACATCTATCTCCCTTTGTTAACCGTGGAGTTGAAACAGTGCTTTATTTATTTAGTTTTTTATTGCTTACTTCTTGGCATGAACACTTGACAAACTTACTACTATGCTCTATTTTTTGTAAATTTACTGATATCATTCTAACTTTGCTAGAATTCCACTCGTCCATGCGCTTTGTAGCTGCACGGTGATTGGTTATCAAGCCATCTTTACCATATACCAACTTTAAAATACCAAAATTTTGTAAATAGGGTCTAGAATTCTAAACGTCTATGCGCTTAGAAGCAGCAAGACGTGTTGTAATCTTACTTCTTTTTATTATTCATATTATTTTATTTTTTTTAGTATCATTAATACACTAAATTTATTTGTCAATTTTTAAAATGTACAATTGGGGGCTAAATTTCTAACTGTCTATGCGCTCTATAGCTGCAAGACGTCCTGTAATCTAGCTCCTATCTGTTATATTTTTCGATTGGTTTTAATTGAAAACGAGGAACTAGAATCCCAACCGTCTATGCGCTCTGTAGCTGCAAGACGTACGGGATATTTATTAATTATACAGCGCCCTTGATGTGATTTTCACAAAAATGGCGCTATATAAATTATCCAAACATTACCAAGCAAAACCACATTAGAGCCATTAATAAAAGCACAAAAAGCCTTACTGAGAGTAGCCAACAAAAAGCCTTAGCAATACTCTACAGACAGACTGTTTACAGAATTTCCAGTACTAGACACATAATACAAATATACATAAAGACAATTTTAAGATATTTCCATCAAAAGCGTGACAGACATAACGACGAACAACAAATTAACGACACTAGGCAAAGACAGAAAATAATTCTTCTGCTCCTAAAGAAACAAACAAATTACAGACAAAGACACTTTACTTTTGTGGCCCCTAAGCTATACAACTTTTAAAGTATGGACATATTGGTGAGTAAAATGAAAAAGAGTGTTTTTAAAACTAGAATCCATTAATGGATTGCTAAAAAGACTAGACAGGAAGCTGAGGAATATGTCACATATATCAGAATACAATTTTAATTACTTGAAAAAGGGGCTGCGGGCCAGTGGAGTGGCTACATCCATAAATAAAAAGGAAATCATATAGAATGTACTCATTGTGTAAACATTTTCTTTTGAAAACTATGTATTTGTATTGTATATTGGATTACATGAATAAATTTCAACGAAAATATGGTTTAAAAACTGCGGGTTGTGGCATGCCTTACATCTTGACTTCGCTGGACGGATGAACATAACAAAATTAACATATTAAAATCCATTATCTTGAAATCTAAGTACGTAAATACCTTTACAATGTTTCTTCCGAAGCGAAAATCCTCTAGTTTAAAATAAATTTGTGCAAATAATGGCAAAAACAGCTTTGTATACAACAGTTATTCTCCGGCAACTGACAGATGCCATTTTTGTCGGCGTTAGGCGGCCATTTTGCGAGGCCATAGACCGCTCTGTACCAGACGTAAGAATATAGCATCGACAACTCAGGAAATAACACGAACCGCAGTACTTACCCGAATTGAAAAGCATGCCATGTTGTGTAAAAATTCAAATGTATAACAAATACCTTATTAGCGAAGAGAAATTGGATACAAAAATGTTTTCTTGCGCGCAGTAAAAAGATGAGCGTTTAATTGTACTGGAAGTTTTTTTTTAATGAAATTAATTCATTTGTTGGCCTCGTCGTGTTTGTTCGTCAGCGCGTTTGCCTACTAGGATCTTGGGTTCGATACCCGACATGATAATATAAAATATTTATGTAAAAGGGTGTTTTCCCACTAGAATATTTCATAGACCCTGGACTGGTACCTGAAGCGTAAGACTAATCATCTTACCTTCATGTAACAATTTTTTTTAATTGTTTTTTTATTTATTTAAATTTCATTGATAAACCCTTACGGGTTGCATACATTTAACAAAATATTTTTACTTTTGAAATTCACATTCTACTGTTAATAATAATATTTTTACATCTTTTGTAAAGGTTGTCTGAGTCTTTTGTTTGGTTTTGTCTGTTAGTTTATTTTACAATTTTAGTCCATAGTTTATTAGTCCCGATTGTTCTTTTCTCGTTTTAAAATGTTGTAAATTATATTTTTCTGAAATTTTCGTATCGTGTTCATGTTTACTACAGTTTATTTCAAGCTTTAATTCTTCGTCTACAATTACATCAGTGGCTAATTTATGAACAAATTTTAAGGATTCTAGTTTAAAGAGTTCAGCCACATGTAATTTTTTAGCTTGTTTAAAAAGTTCTTAAGTTGCTGTTAGATAGAGTAGGTCATATACTAACTTTAATATTTTATTTTGCTGTCTTTGTAGTCTTGTTATGTCATTTTGATTTCCTGTTCCCCATAGTAGTTGCGTATAACATATTTTAGTTTTTACATAGGCTTCACACATTAGAATTATTTCCGTTTTTAGAACAAAGTTTTTGATTTATAAAAAAGACTGGATAACACAATATTATTTTTGGTATGTGTATATATATTTACATATTTTTACTTTTGTGAAGTAAAAGAGCTGAAACCTTTATCACGTGGGTGAGATTCATCCGGCTGAACCAAATCACCTACTAGGCAACGCCTGAAAACAATTTTTCAATTTTTATACTTCTTCTTTTACCAGGTAGTGATTCAACAATGTTTGATTATGTCCAAATGCTTGCAGACTGGCTGGATTTCCTCCCTAGGGAGTTGTTCATATTTAAATTTATTTCAACAGAGAGGGAAAAAAGTCAACAGATGGAAGAGTTGAGGAAATGTGGATGTTCAAACTTGGGCAGAATGGTGAATGTTACACAGTGTGTAAAGTGGCCACTTAAACCAGCCAATGACAGGTCATAAGCCCTGTAAATGCCTAGACTTCCATATTCCCTTCTCAAAAATTTTTCCCTCTCTGTTGAAATAAATTTAAATATGAGTTTATATAATTTCAAATACGAGTACTCGAGAAAAAAAAAACATAGGATATATAAAGAAAAAACATAGAACAAAATTACATTCACACTAATTAAAATTTAATGTAGTTTTTACACGTGTTCAAAAAATTTCTTTAGATCAACTTTAAATTTATTTATTGATATATTATTTTTAATAGTTTTTAGTTCATTGGGAAGATTATTAGAATTTTTTACAACTTTGAAGACAAAGCTATTTTGACCATGACTTTTGTGAAATTCAGCAATTTTAATATTATGTTGGTATCTGAGTGACTTATTCATCTCAAATTCTTTTATTTTTTATAAATTTGTATAATGGAATTTATTTTATAAAGAGTGTCTACTGTATGAACCTCAAATATTTCAAATAGACTCTCCGTGTTTAATGTTGAGGGTGTCTTTAGAATTACTTTAATAATCAATCTTTGTATATGTATATATATATATAGTTGAATAATTTATATAGCGCCATTTTTGTGAAAATCACCTCAAGGGCGCTGTACAATTAATAAATATCCCAGTACGTCTTGCAGCTACAGAGCGCATGGACGGTTGGGATTCTAGTTCCTCGTTTTCAATTAAGATCAATAAAAAATTATAACAGATAGGAGCTAGATTACAGGACGTCTTGCAGCTACAGAGCGCATAGACAGTTAGAAATTTAGCCCCCATTTACACATTTTAAAAATTGACAAATAAATTTAGTGTATTAATGATACTAAAAAAATAAAAATAATAATATGAATAATAAAAAGGAGTAAGATTACAACACGTCTTGCAGCTACTAAGCGCATAGACGATTGGAATTCTGGACCCCATTTATAAAATTTAGGTATTTTTAAGTTGGTATATGAAAGCTAGATAACCAATCGTCGTGCAGCTACAAAGCGCATGGACGAGTGGAATTCTAGCAAAGTTAGAATGATATCAATAAATTTATAAAATATTTTACAAACTTACTACTATGCTCTATTGAGCATAGTAGTAAGTTTGTCAAGTGTTCATGCCAAGAACTAAGCAATAAAAAACTAAATAAATAAAGCACTGTTTCAACTCCATGGTTAACAAAGGGAGATAGATGTCCGAAGAGAATCTTTTGTAGACAGTGGGTAGATATCGTCACCATGTGGTCCACTAGGCTGCTGGAGAATTTCTGGAAACGCACGTGTGTAGACTGGGGGATTATGCCTATTGTTCCAACGACTCGGTGTCCATTTTGGTCCGTATTATTTCATTTTATGAGACGCAACATTCCGGTTCAATTTACATTTTTAAATGAATATTTTTTTGTATAAGTTAGTTATAGAAGTTTGATTTATCATTTTGTATGTTTGTACTTTTTTAAGAGGGTTTAATATATTGGCGTATGCACCACCCCATCCTACAATACCATATTGTAACAAAGATTGTACAATTGAGTAAAAAGCTATTTTTAAATGGTTGATTTTTAATATATTCTTTAATCTCATAAATTTGTTTATACATTTTCTAATTCGTTTAACTAGTTCACTCCTATGGTTTTTCTATTAAGTAGTAAGTTTTACCTACACCAAAATAAATTCAAAAAGTTTTTGGCTTGGTATAATAGTCTATTAACAAATATTTTATTTTTTTAAAAACACTGAAATTCCCCATAATTATGATACTTGGTGACCTTCTAATCTTTGTTACAATTTCAAAGTCGTTTGATGTCATTTTATATTGAAGAAAAAATCTTTGGCAC
Organism: Micrasema longulum; assembly: GCF_059751315.1. NCBI lineage: Eukaryota > Metazoa > Arthropoda > Insecta > Trichoptera > Brachycentridae > Micrasema > Micrasema longulum. The sequence goes on from NW_028278865.1 coordinate 46,201, forward strand.
AATAAACCATAGATTAAAAAATAGTCCAGAAACCGCAGACGAGCTTCAAACAGAAGGCGACTAAACTACTCATAAATGAGTAGTTTTACGTTTTGACCCATTAGTTTCTTTGTAGACGTCGCTCAGTACGCAACCCCTGATTTGAATTCAACTACGCCGTATTAAACTATCCCTTTAAAGTGTAGAAATACTGCTAGGATCTTAAAGAAACAGGATGGAATCACATTTCATGTGTAATAAGCAAATAAATGTGCATGTAGCAAATGCATTACTTAAAAATTGAATTATTTTTCATCTGTCAGATTGTTGAAGAAACGAAATGAACATTTCGTTAGTGTTGCCAGGGTAGTATTTTTTTTACCCTACTTTGCTCATCTAATGAGAGAACTAATGAAAATTGGACCTTGGATTAAAAAACTCTGTGGTGGACATATGACCAACATTATCTTTAAAACATCAAATATTATTTTACATGATATAAAAATATCTGTTTTATGTAAAATAAAATTTGTTTTATATTTTAAGTTCAAAGTTCATTAATTCAATTACTATTATTAAATGACCCTTTACTTATCTACTCTGTTGTGTTAATCAATATTTCCGCGCGCACGATAAAATTTTAGAGAAATTAACAGATTGCTTTTTTTACCCTACATTTGTGTTATGATTATATTTTTTCCCATCGTGCAACATTACACGGCGACATCGTCGAATGCGCGCGGTGAAAGTGGGGCAAAGTGGGAGAATTTTCGGACCTAGTCCGATGTATTCTATGCAATAAACAGTAAACAACATTGTTTTTAAAACACCTAATTGATTTCTAAACAGGGATTCGGCGTTGTTATTTCATTCTATGTGTTTTTAACACACACTAACTAACTACTACTAACTTACCATCACGCCATTTCCCCGGAGGGGTAGGCAGAGAGGATAGAACGCCACACCACTCTGTCCTGGCACACTTCCTTTACTTCCTTCACATTCATACATCTTCTCATGCACGCACGTCGATTATTCCGACTTTTCACATGACCACTTTCAAGAATTTGTTGTACTCGATCATGCCATGTCTTTCTCGGCCTTCCTCGACTTCTACAACCGGACACATTCGCATCATAAATCTTTTTAGCCGTTCTTTCATCATTCATTCGCTCCACATGACCGAACCATCGCAAAAGACCTTTCTTAATTTTGTCGATAATGCTTAACTCAGCCTTGCATTCTGCTCTAATTTCGACATTAGGGCACCTATCATACATTGTTTTTCCGCACATTCGCCTGAGGGATCGCATTTCAACAGCATTCAGTCTACTTTCGTCCCTTTTTTTCCAACTCCATGCTTCGCTTCCATACATTAGGGTCGGTACCAGAACTCCATTATGAACTGCTAATTTAGCCTCTTGCGATAGACACTTATTTGCTACGACAGACTTTAGGGCACCATTAACTCTGTTACCGGCACTAACCCTCCTTTCAATATCCTCGTCCATATTTCCATCTCTAGTATAGTAACATACTACCCAGATATACAAATTCTTCGACCTGTTTCAAACTATATCCATTTACTACAATCTTACATTCAGTCATAGTTACATTTCAAAAGAAATGTGTTTTTAACACGGTTTTATTATACACGGTGCTGTGTGGAACGTTTCCCCGTGTAAAAAGAAGCTCCAGTGAACAAGCACTCGACGCTGACAATAATTGATTTACGTTTTCCCGCCAGTCTGCGCGCCGCCATGACAGATTTACAGCGCCGGCCAATTAGCGACGGGCTGTATACAAAATGGCCGCCATAAATCAGCTGTCGTTTGACTTTATCATAATCCGCTGTCGTGTGAACGATTTGTGACGCGGATCAAATGTATATTATCATACGTACTGTTTCTGACTTAATATTCTGACGGTTTAGATATTAAAATATATCTTTATTGTGTTTAAATATTTTTAAAATTGTATTTGTATATTTCAGTAGAGATGAAGAACATTTTAGAGAAGGTACTATAGAAGCCTAGGTGGATTAGACCTGGGCCTCAATTATGATGGTATAGTTGAAGATAAATTCGCTCTAGCGATTACAAAGATATACTACCGACCCCTCACCTCCAAGTTTTGGGTAGGTACATCGATATAAATCAAGGGGAACGTACGTCACGGTACACATATCTACGCTCTAAAATGACATAGCTTCTAGATAAGATTCTATAATAAAATTCTCACAACCGACTACGAAGATACACTACTGATCCCCCCCATCATCAAGTTTTGATGTAAGTACATCGGTTTATACCAATGGGTCTAGAACCCTTCAATACGGCTATATACGCATTAAAAGTGTTAAAAAATTGTACCACCGATAAATTTTTCCTTTAAAAATGGTTTATTTAAATTTTTTATCGCTTTAAGGTTGGTTTCAGAAAGCTTGTATGAAATAAGTAAATTTTAAAGTCGAATTCAATTTTGATATAACTGTCAGTTTTGAAAACGAGCGGCTAGATGCAAAAAATAATTTTGCTAGATTCTGCCCTATTAACATTTAATAGTATCTAGGCGTAAGAAAAATGCCACTATAAAAAAATATTTAGTTATTACATTTTTTCCATCTGTTTTACTATTTTTCCGAGTGTACGTATTGAGACGTTAAAGGAGCCGGCTTTGTAATCAATCGGTAGATAAATACAGACGATCGTTAAGCGTACCGTCTTGGCAATTGTCAAAAGTCGTATAAAAATTATGTTCCAGCGAGCATTTTTTGCTTGAATTAAGATTTATCGGAGTTTTTAATCGCTTAGAAGTGGGCACTTTTTATTACAGAAGCCTATTTAAAATATAAATAAGAACTATTTTAAATGTTAATGACGTAAGGAACGCGGAGTAATTGTTTGCGGTCATTCCATTGGCTTGCTTCGATCATATGATGTGGATATGGCAAGTAGATAGAACATACCGAGGTAGATACAGATAGTACAGAAGTTAAGTATACCGTCTCGATATATACAGATAAAGATAGCGTTCATAATCGAGGCCCAGGGCCGATTATGAACGGCTTTCTTCATCGGTATTTACTGAGACGGTATAAACTAATTTCGATATTTATATACGAAAGTGTGTATATTTGTATGAAAATTAAAAATTCAAAGTATCTTTGTCGGTAAAATTGTAAACATATTATATTTTTCATAAAGAAAACTTAATTTTACTTTGTAGATAAAATTAAATATAAATTTTAACTTCCATCAGAATACGTAGGAACCCTGGATTACCTTCGTTCAGCACAAATATGCTAAGGCTACCAGATTACAGAATTCTCTCGTTCGGCAACGAGCAACTTTTCCGTGTATGTGGGCACCGCCAAGGAGGCCTACGTCATCAAATGGTGTGCGGTATGTGGTGGCAAGCTGTTACCCTTTCTTAAAAAAAACAATCAAATCGATTCAATTTTGGGGTGCGGAAGACGGGACAGCGAAACGCCGATCTTGTCAATTTTTCCTAGGCATAATCAATCCGACGTGCTGTTGTCTTTTTCGCACAGTATTGGGGAGTCATGTGCAGTACTTTCAACTTATTTATATCCATATTTATATTATTTTTTGGTATGTGTATTTTTGTACATACACAAATCTAGATTTCTCCCGAGGGGGAGTAGGTATATATATTTTTTTATTTAAAAAAAAATATATATATATATACCTACTCCCCCTCGGGAGAAATCCAGATTTGTGTATGTACAAAAATACACATACCAAAAAATAATGTTGTGTAATAAGATCTGGTCAAAATATAAGTATAAATAAATTGCAGAATCATCTGCAGGCGATTACTAGTACTTAATTTAACTCGGAAGAGTCTTAAATACATAAAATAAAGTAATATGCTAATTAAAAATACTTAACTTCAATATCAATACATAGATGGTGCTCCAACACGCTAGTGAATGGTTTCTCATTTAATAAGATATATACAAGAATCAAAATGGTACCTGTGTCGATATTCGCTGATAAGCGGAATGGGGAATGTTGTAAAACGTAAAGTGGCCACTCAACCCAGCCAATGACAGGTCATAAGCCCTGTAAACGCTCTAATATCGATAATCCTGAATTGAAAAAATTCTACCTCATCTCTGTAGTAATATTGATAAAAAAATACTCTACTTATTTTGGCTTGTATAGAAATCCACAAACATAAAATAGCAATTATTTTTAGTATATAAGGAAACTTTGTAAATATATTATTTATTTATTTATTTATTTATTCACACTCTTTATCAAAATACAATGCGTCACAATATACCCTTTGTATATTTTGTAAATATAAATAAAGTAGAATTACAATCCAATAAACTTGTTTTATTTTGGATACATTACCAAATTAAATATGGAATTCTACCAATTATCTGCATGCACAATAAATCTGTGCGAAGGTTTTCACGGTCACTGTTATCAATATTATGTATCTTTTTTGGGTGATACCGTGTATGTTGGATTTGATCCGACGTTTCGGCTACCATTGCAGGAGCCATCTTCAGTTTTCCCGGAAGATGGCTCCTGCAATGGTAGCCGAAACGTTGGATCAAATCCAACATTTAGGGAAAACTGAAGATGGCTCCTGCAATGGTAGCCGAAACGTCGGATCAAATCCAACATACACGGTATCACCCAAAAAAGATACATAATATTCACAATAAATCTGTTTATTAAGTTGGTCTTCTGTGTTTATTCTCAAATGTAAAAATATTTCAGTAAAGAGTATATTGTCAAGTGTCCTATGCACGGGTAACCCCAGTGAGGTCACATTATTTTCATTATAATTTATTTATTCACATTTTTTTTCTTACAAACTATTATTTATAATGAAAATAATGTGACCTCACTGGGGTTACCCGTGCATAGGACACTTGACAATATACTCTTTACTGAAATATTTTTACATTTGAGAATAAACACAGAAGACCAACTTAATAAACAGATTTATTGTGAATATTATGTATCTTTTTTGGGTGATACCGTGTATGTTGGATTTGATCCGACGTTTCGGCTACCATAGCAGGAGCCATCTTCAGTTTTCCCTAAATGTTGGATTTGATCCAACGTTTCGGCTACCATTGCAGGAGCCATCTTCCGGGAAAACTGAAGATGGCTCCTGCAATGGTAGCCGAAACGTCGGATCAAATCCAACATACACGGTATCACCCAAAAAAGATACATACTATTGATAACAGTGACCGTGAAAACCTTCGCACAGATTTATTGTGCATGCAGATAATTGGTAGAATTCCATTTCCATATTTAATTTGGTAATGTATCCAAAATAAAACAAGTTTATTGGATTGTAATTCTACTTTATTTATATTTACAAAATATACAAAGGGTATATTGTGACGCATTGTATTTTGATAAAGAGTGTGAATAAATAAATAAATAAATAAATAATATATTTACAAAGTTTCCTTATATACTAAAAATAATTGCTATTTTATGTTTGTGGATTTCTATACAAGCCAAAATAAGTAGAGTATTTTTTTATCAATATTCCTACAGAGATGAGGTAGAATTTTTTCAAATTCAGGATTATCGATATTAGAGCGTTTACAGGGCTTATGACCTGTCATTGGCTGGGTTGAGTGGCCACTTTACGTTTTACAACATTCCCCATTCCGCTTATTAGCGAATATCGACACAGGTAACATTTTGATTCTTGTATATATCTTATTAAATGAGAAACCATTCACTAGCGTGTTGGAGCGCCATCTATGTATTGATATTGAAGTTAAGTATTTTTAATTAGCATATTACTTTATTTTATGTATTTAAGACTCTTCCGAGAATAAGCGGAATGGGGAATGTTGTAAAACGTAAAGTGGCCACTCAACCCAGCCAATGACAGGTCATAAGCCCTGTAAACGCTCGAATATCGATAATCCTGAATTTGAAAAAATTCTACCTCATCTCTGTAGGAATATCGATAAAAAAAAAATTAAAAAAATCCATATTTATAATTAAATTTATCAAACAAGTTGATTAAATAAAAAAATATTTACTTCAACAATGTTTTGAGTATGTCCAAACGTTTGCAGACAGGCTGGCCTAGTGGGTGAATTAGTTCAGACGCATGAATTTCACCTTTATATCATAGGTTTCAGATTTTTAAATTAACAAAGTCGACAGATGGAAGAGTTAAGGATATATGGATGTTTAAACATAGGTATAATGGTGTCACAGTGTGTAAAGTGGCCACGTAAACCACCCAATGACAGGTCATAAGCCCTGTAAATGCCTAGACAGACTAGAAAATGTTGTTTTTAATTTTTTATACTTCTTCATGAACCAGATGGATTTATCAAAAATATTTTGAGTTTGTCCTAATTTTTACAGACAAGGACTGGATTCAACTCCCCGGGGAGCTGTTAATATTAACATATTACAGCAGAGATGAAGAGCATTTTAGAGAAGGGAATATATAAGTCTAAGTCTAGGCATCCACAGGGCTTATGACCTGTCATTGGCTGGAGTAAGTCTCTGTAGGTGAAATAATGAAATCAGATGAATCTCCCTGCAGGTTTCAGCTCTTTAACTTCACAAACATCAACAGATGAAAGAATCTAAGGAAAACAGATGTTCAGATATAGGCAGAATAAAACTGGGCGTTGACTGCGTCCTGTGGCCTCTTTATAAGCCACGTTTCTTCGTTGTTCATTCATAAATCAGTTCAGTCTATAAATCTACGAGGCTAAAATAGAAAAATAAGAATTTCAAGCGTTGCCCAGTATGTCGGTGAAATAATTCAATCAGATGAATCTCACCCGCGTTAATAAAGGTTTCAGCTCTTTAACTTCAAAAACATCAACAGATGAAAGAATTGACGGAATATAGAAGTTCAAATATGAGCAGAATGATGAATGCTACAATGATATATTTATTTATTTAACTTTTTGTACATAATGTTATTTGTACATTGGCGGGCTTATTGCTAAATGGTAATTTCTTCCAACAACCAATTAAATTATAGTTTTATTTTTATAATTCATGTTAAAGCACATATTCATAGAAAATAAAAATTAAAAAGCTAAAGATATATAAAATAGAATTAAACGTATTGTTTATAAATTTCCTTAAATTAAAACTATTACTCAATGAAAATAGGAAAAAAGAGGAAAGAGGAAAGGAGAGAGATTAAGGAAGAGAAAGAAGATGTTTCTTCAGACGTGATTTAAACAGAGATAATGTAGTAACATCTTTGATGGTGGATGGGAGATGATTCCACAGCCGAGCCGCATGGACACTATATGAGTTAGAGAAGAAAGAGGAATTGTGGACGGGTATTAAGAGAGTGCCTTGAGAATTAGATCGAAGAGGTAAACCATGAACTGATCAGCGTTGAATTTTTTTACGCAGGTATATAGGAGCGTTAGGACTATGAAGTACATTGACCATGATGACAGGTCATAAGCCTTGCAGATTCCTAAACTTCTGTATCACCTTCCCTAAAATTTTCTTCATCTCTGTTGTAATACGTTAATATTAACAGCTCCCCGGGCAGTTGAATCCAGCACTGTCTACAAAAATTCGGACAAACTCAAAATATTGTTGATTTATATTAATTTTACAAAAGTTGTCGAAATTGTATTTCTTAAAGTATTAAATATGCAACACCCCAAAGGGACGTCTTTCCTTTGAAGAAAAAATATTAAAATTAATTTAGTAGTTCGATTGAATATAAAGTATTGAATTTGATTGATATGCAGGCGGTGGACGATATATTAATGAATATAAAGATCAGCGGTTCGCAACCATTGGCATTAGATTGTGGACATTTAAATTGTATTGTTTGAAAAGCTTAAGCTAGGGTTTCCTTATCAAAGTTGATTAAATAAAAAAATATTTACTTCAACAATGTTTTGAGTATGTCCAAATGTTTGCAGACAGGCTGGCCTAGTAGGTGAATTAGTTCAGACGGATGAATCTCACCTTTATATTATGGGTAAATTTTTTTAAATTAACAAAGTCGACAGATGGAAGAGTTAAGGATATATGGATGTTTAAACATAGGTATAATGGTGTATTTTTATTTTTATTTTTATTTATTGGGGATATCAACAGTAATACATGTAATAAAAAATATAACAAATAACATATACAGAGAATAAAACCAATGACAGATATCCACAGAAATACATTAAATACACGTACAATACATACTAGTGTGTTTGTGTGAGTGTAAGTGAGTGAGAGGGTGGGTGTGTGGGTGTTATATTGGAAAGAGGGTGTCAGGTATCGAAATATAAATATATATAAATATTAAGAATTAGAGATAAAATTTAATAAAATGAAATAAAACTTTATTATTGAAACTAAGTATAAGACAAAAAAGTATGTTTAAAGACGCGCATTTTAAATGTTATTTTTTTTACAATCAAATGGATCAATAAGGGGAAAGTTCAAATTATATTCACTAGCAAAACGTATAAGTGGAGAGTTCTGGGCATAGTTCGTACGAACTGCTGGCACATGAAATAGAGAGCTCGACGTGTGACGGGTGCGGTAGCCGGGGACATTTAATGATAACTCCGACAAAAGAGCCGGACTATCAAGGCGTCCACTGAGTATGTCATGAAGCACCCCCATGTCCAACAGTAGACGGCGATCTTCTAAAGTAAGCGAGTGGTGTTTTTTGCAGGAAGACATATAATTGAGATCGGTATACCTGCATCTCCAGTTAAGATGTCTAAGAAATGTCCATTGAATTTTCTCAACTTTTCTTTATGTGTGACATATTGTGGAGACCAAACAGAAGAGGCATACTCGAGCAAACTGCGAACATGAGCAAAGTAGACCATTTTAATACACGCGATATCTTTAAATACCTGACATGTACGAAGTACAAAACCAAGGTTTCCATGTGCACGGGTCAGTATGTCATCGAAGTGATTCTCAAATGTAAGTTTGCTATCAAGAATAACACCCAGATCGCGTACGGTATCACTCTCTGAACAGGTTGTATGTTACACAGTGTTGTAAAGTGGCCACGTAAACCACCCAATGACAGGTCATAAGCCCTGTAAGTGCCTAGACAGACTAGAAAATTTTGTTTTTAATTTTTTATACTTCTTCATGAACCAGATGGATTTATCAACAATATTTTGAGTTTGTCCTAATTTTACAGACAAGGACTGGATTTAACTCCCAGGGGAGCTGTTAATATTAACATATTACAGCAGAGATGAAGAACATTTTCCTAGGACAGCGGTGCCCGTATTTTAACGGCCGTAGTGCACGGTGATGCGGTGGATAACCGTCGTAACGGTGACTAGAGTGTCGTTTCCTAGAAAAACGGTGTTATCAACACCATTTAACACCGTTTCCCTAAAGCTAGGGTTTCCTAGGATAGCGGTGCCCGTATCTTAACGACCGTAGTGAACGGTGATGCGGTGGACAGCCGTCGTAGTGGTGACTAGAGAGTGGTTTTATTTTTCAACGGTGTTATCAACACCATTTTTATAGGAAACCACTCTCTAGTCACCGTTACGACGGCTGTCAGCCGCGTTAATGTTCACTACGGCCGTTAAAATACGGGCACCGCTGTCCTAGGAAACCCGAGCTTAAGAAACCACTCTCTAGTCGACGTTACGACGGCTGTCTACCGCATCACCGTTAACTATGGCCGTTAAAATACGGGCACCGCTGTCCTAGGAAACCCTAGCTTAAAGCTAGGGTTTCCTAAGAAAACGGTTTTACAAAATTTATTAACAGAAGATACGGGCACCGCTGTCCTAGGAAACCCTAGCTTTACCAAATCCAGGGCTTCATTTTGAGGATTTCCAAAGCCTTTAAAAACTTGATACGTTGAAGACTCATATTTCACTTTTTTACGCAGTCATTTAGAGAATGCTTTGAAAGGATTGAAAATATTAAATGGAATTTTAAAATAGCTACATTCTTTTTTATTTATGTTTAATTACGTTAGTTCATTACATCTTAAAAATTAATATTAACTACAATTAATAACATTACAATTTTTTTATCAAAATTTCTCAATAGCATATATATTTTTAATTATAACGTAATTTTTTGCAACGTTTTTTTTACTACATTTTTATTATGTTTTTACTACATTTTTACTATGTTTTTACTACAATTTTACTATGTTTTTATTACATTTTACTATGTTTTTACTACATTTTTTACCATTCCATTTTTTACTTTGTTTTTCACTTTGTCCTGTATCTTTATAACTGTTTCTATAAATTGATTACTGTTTTTTATATTTTTTGACTGTTTCAGAACGGGGTAAATAACCCTAGTTAGACAGTTAAAGCAACTTTACATAAATTAAAATTTTGTGTATGTAATACATATAATGATAATAAATAAATAAAATAAATTAAATTGATTTCGATTTTTTCAATCTCCCCTATTTCTTCAGGTAACTCATTGTACAGCTTCAACCCCTTGTACAATGAGTTTTGAGATTCTGTTTTTCTCCTCATTGCTAATCCTATTTTTTTCCGGCCCTTGTTTCATATGTATGACAATGTTAGTTAAATTTTATTATTGATTTTATTTTATTCATCCCCTAAATTATTTTATGTACAAAAATTGCTAGATTATATTTACATATTAACCAATATTGAATCAACCGCTCCACGAGTGTATAGCTTATGTTAGATTTTTGTTATTTTCATAGTGCGTTTTGTATTATAAATAATATATTAAATAAATTGATTATTAACAAAAATACGTAGTGTTTAAAACTGTCTGAACATTTTGTTAATCATCTTTGTTTATTAAGTTAGTCTTCTTTGTTTATTCTCAATTGTAAAAATATATAAAAAAAAGTATATTGTTAAGTGTCCTCGGCACGGGTAACCCCAGTGGCAGTGAGGTCACATTATTTTTATTATTAATCATAGTTTATAATATGTTTTGGTTCTATTTCACACAGAGAACTGTGTTCTTCAAACGCCTGGATGCTTATGTAGTACCTCTTGACAGCTTTCTATGAGATACATGCATTAAAAATTTACTGACTTAATAAAATTATTGTTTCAGAGTTGACGTTTTCTGGAATTGATAAAAATTATCTATAAAAGGGATAATTCTGGCAAACAAATTTTCAATCTATCAGGCGCATCTAACGACAGTACCACATACGAGGTAATGATTTTCTCTAATAATTTGGAGCGAATGGATGACGAAAGAACGCCATACTGTATCAGTACATTCATAAATAGGGACATTTAACTTAATAAATTAAATTAAATAACAGCTAGAGACGCCTTATAGATATTTAAATATTACAACAGAGATACAGAACATTTAAAAGAATTAATATAGAAGTCTAGGTATCTACAGGGCTTATGACCTGTCATTGGCTGGTTTAAATAACCACTTTACACACTGTGTAACATGCAACATTCTGCCCGTATTTGAACATATATATTTCTTCAATTCTTTCATCTGTTGATGTTTGTGGAGTTAAAGAGCTGAAACCTTTATTTATGCGGGTGAGATTCATCCAATTGAATTATTTCACCTGCATACTAGACTAGGCAACGCCTGAAAATGTTATTTTTTCAATTTCTATACTTCTTCATGGACCAGGTAATTTATCAACAATATTTTGAGTTTGTCCAAATTTTTGTAAACAAGGACTGGATTCAACTCCCTGGGGAGCTGTTTATATTAACATATTACAACAGAGATGAAGAACATTTAAGAAAACGTAATAAAGAAGTCTAGGCATCTACAGGGCTTATGACCTGTCATTGGCTGGTTTAAGTAACCACTTTACACACTGTGTAACATGCAACATTCTGCCCATATTTGAACATCTATATTCCTTCAATTCTTTCATCTGTTGATGTTTGTGGAGTTAAAGAGCTGAAACCTTTTTTCATGCGGGTGAGATTCGTGTAATTAAATTATTTCTCGTACAACGCCTGAATTTTTATTTTTTTATTTCTGTTTTTCTTCGTGGACCAGGTGGATTTATCAACAATATTTTGAGTTTGTCTAAATTTTTGTAGACTAGGACGGGATTCCACTCCCCGGGGAGCTGTTTATATTAACATATGATAGCAGAGATGAAGAACATTTTAGAGAAGGTAATATTGTCATTGGCTGGTTAATGTGACCACTTTACACACTGTAAGATTCACCATTCTGCCCATTTTTGTTTATGCCGAGACTTGCTTTGATGCCTAGACTTCTATATAACCATATCTAAAACGATCTTCATCTCTGTTGTAATATGTAAATATAAACAGCTCCCCAGGGAGTTGAATCCAGTCCTTGTCTACAAAAATTTGGACAAACTCAAAGTATTGTTGATATTTTATTAATAATTATTTTAGTATTGATTAGTAGAATTTTAAAACTTTGTTTTAAATTTTTACAATAATTTATATTTAGTTTAATAATTTATTTTTTCTAATTTAAAAAAAATATGCATTAAATTAATGTTAACTAATTGATGAAAAATAAATAGTGAATTTTTTTTACTTTTTCAATATTTAGGTGTTTTATGTATTATTTTTCATTGTTTGTAAACTAAATAAATAAATGTATTTATAGTTTAATTTGTAACTAACTTGGCGTTAAATTATAAATGTTGCCATATATGTAGCAAAGTGTAAGCGCATGCAAAAAATAAAAATCCCCACGTTATAAACAGTAGGGATCTTCTCTATTTCAGCCAAAAGATTCAGAATAGCAGCCACGGTATATTTCAATAAAATTAGTAATACTCGGGCCACTATTTGTATTACGAAATACTGAAAGAAAACTTTCTGTCAATTTTTTGAGTCACTCCAAATTTTTGTACACAAGTAACACATAACAACAGAGATAAGAGCTTCCTAGGGAGTTGAAGCCAGTCCTTGTCTACAAAAATTTTGACAAACTCAAAATATTGTTGATAAATCCACCTGGTCCATGAAGAAGTATAGAAATTGAAAAAATAACATTTTCAGGCGTTGCCTAGTCTAGTATGCAGGTGAAATAATTTGATTACACGAATATCACCCGCATAAATAAAGGTTTCAGCTCTTTAACTTAAAAAAAATCAACAGATCAAAGGATTGGAATAATATAGATGTTCAAATATGGGCAGTATGGTGAATGTCACACAGTGTGTAAAGTGGCCACTAAAACCAGCCAATGACAGATAATTAGCCCAGTAGATGCCTAGACTTCTAAATTTCCTTATTTTAAATATTTTTATTTTTTTGTTTAAAATAAATATTTGCGTTTTTATGATTTACCTTTTGATTGGCATTTTTCAACGAGTTGTAAATAACTCACTTTTAGAAAATGGGAATCAAGTTGGGGTAGAGTGGGATTTGCACCACGGACATTTGATCCGTGAGTTCGAGACACTAGCCACAGGACCACAACCCGATTTGAATTTCTATTCTTCATCTCTGTTGTAATATGTTAATTTAAATCTACTAACATAAATTTCTGAGATGCCAGATGAAACTTGTAAAACAAGCAAATAATCATCTTTTGATTTCGCTACTGTGGTTGCATCGTCCGCGTAGCATGATACGTTAACGACCTTATCTCCCTTAGTCCTAGATTTTCCACTCGTGAAATTATCAAAATCGAAAAAAAACATTTTTTCTTTGTTCTAGGTGAAAGCTTCATCAAAATGAAAAACAACGCGCTGTTTTTCGTTCTGGGTAAGAGTGTTATTATTATTATTACATTTGGATAATTTATATAGCGCCGTTTTTGTGAAAAGTCGTATGTGTGCTTGGTATTAAATAATTCAAATTACACGAAAATTGCGTACGAGCATTCTGCTGGGATCTTTTCTCGTGACAGAAATGTGTAAATAACTATTTTAAAAAACATATCTTTAGAATTAATATATTACAACAGAGATGAAGAACATTTAAGAGAAGGTAATATAGAAGTCTAGGCATCTACAGTATTGTTGATTAATTACCTGGTCCATGAAGAAGTATAGAAATTGAAAAAATAATATTTTCAGGCGTTGCCTAGTCTAGTATGTAGGTGAAATAATTCAATTAGATGAATCTCACCCGCATAAATAAAGGTTTTAGCTCTTTAACTTCACAAACATTAACAGATGGAAGAATTGAAGGAATATAGATGTTCAAATATAGGCAGAATGGTGAATGTTACACAGTGTGTAAAGTGGCCACTTAAACCAGCCATTGACAGGTCATAAGCCCTGTAGATGCCTAGACTTCTATATTACCTTCTATAAAATGTTTTCCCTCTCTGTTGAAATAAATTTAAATATAAATAACTCCCTAAGGAGGAAATCCAGCCAGTCTGCAAGCATTTAGACATACTAAAACATTGCTGAATTTATTTGATGTTGTGCATGAAAAATACTATAAATGTCATATTTTTTGTAAATAATGGTCTTAAACACACTATAATAGGCTTGCTTTTGCGTTTTTGTATCAATTTTCGGAAACAGAGTTTCATGATTGATTGAAAAAACCTTCTCTTAAATGTTTTTCATTGTTGTAATATATTAATATAAACAGCTCCCCAGAGAGTTAAATCCAGTCCTTGTCTACAAAAATTTGGACAAACTCAAAATATTGTTGATATCTTTAGAATGTGATTATTACGGTTTTTTTTCCGTTTGAAAGCGGCCTGTCGCTTAATCACAAATAACCATCGATGTGCTTGAAAGCATGCTAAGCACTAGAGCGATCAATGAGTGGATCAAGCCAAATATTTAAAATGTATTCACTATTTATGAATTTTATTAATTAGTCTGTATAAATTGGTTGTGCTTTTTATAAATATTTTTATTTTTTATTGTTTATAATGTTAATTATAATTAAGTTAACTGGTTTAATTACGTTTTTTATTGTTTTTTTTTGTTAACTTTGTGAAATAGCTAATCTTAGGCATGTTTCACGTTTTGTAAAATGTTTCCCTCGGCACGGGACACCCCAGTGAGGGAACATTATTATGTATATAAAAAAAAAAACAAACAATGTAAAAGTATAAATAAATAAATAAAATAAATACATAATATTCAACTCGTCTGGGTCTAATCTAATATCAATACAAATAGACTCAGATTATGCGCTACAAATACTGTCCCGTGGCCAATCACAAATAACGACGTGAAAACAATTTGTCACCGTGGTTGTTTATCGTATTTGAGATCGCAATTCAACATCCGTGAACTCCTAATATTAAACGCCAAAATATTTACGTTTCGCGACGTACAATCCTGCTGGGCAATCACATATTTGAATTTCACCGGTGTAAATATGGAAAATATTCCAAAACTGCTATTTTTATTTAATTATTTTATTTATTTATTATTTATCACGATATTTATTGCATTTAGCCGGCGTTTGGCAAGCCAAATGTCAAGAAGCATGCCAAGCATTTGAGCGATCACAAAGAATTATAATGAACATGCTTAAGTCATCGCGGTCGTAAGTCAACGCGTGTGTAATCTCTAAGTCAACGCTCGATCGGTTTGTTTTTTGTTTTCCTCGTAAATAAATACAGTTCACTGGCAAAAAATCGGCGTTTACTATAAAAAATAATGCAATAAGGAGTATCTAATACAAAAAAAGAAAAATTAAATTACATTTACAATGGCGACTGCTATTCTTGACATTAATGAAAATAGCAGTTTTGGAATATTTTCCATATTTACACCGGTGAAATTCAAATATGTGATTGTGCAGCAGGATTATACGTCCCGAAACGTAGATATTTCATCATTTAATATCAGGTGTTCACAAATGTTATGGAGATACCATGATGAAAAATTGTTATCTATATTTATTTTGTATTCATTCAAAATTACACTAGTTTAAATATTAATGAACTCATTAGGCTTTTTAGGCTATGCCCGTGTCAAGCCACAACAAATAACAATAAAACATTTAGTAAAATTGCAGATGATTTACAAATATATCTTCATTGCAGACCTGAAAACACCAGCGAAGCAATAGAATCCATGTCTAATACACTAAATTGCGTGTCAACATGGACAAAAGAGTATGGTTTACTAATAAACCCATCTAAAACACAAATTATGTTTGCAGGTAGTCAAAGATTGCTTAGTAAGCTAGACAAACCTTCACTTAATCCTCTTATTGTCAATGGTACCAATATTCAATACAGGAAATCCGTAAACAATCTAGGAGTACAAATGGATGAACATCTCTGCTGGCGAGCTCATACTAATGAACTAAGCGGCAAAATATTGTTCAGTCTACACTCACTTAGAAGGTTGCAAAAATTTTTACCCATTAGTACTAAATGCACCCTTGTACAAGCATTACTACTGCCCATTCTAGATTACGCTGATGTTTCCACGACTGATTTAAGCTGTGAGCAACTCGATAAACTTGAACTACTTCAGAATACATGCATAAGGTACATTTTTGGTCTTAGGAAATATGACCACATTTCTGATTATCGTAGGCAACTGAAATGGCTCAAAATTAGACAGCGGAGAGACTCCCATCATCACTCCCTCTCACTTCTGTTCAATGTACTTCATAGTCCTAACGCTCCTATGTACCTGCGTGAAAAAATTCAACGCTTATCAGTTCATGGTTTACCTCTTCGTTCTAATTCTCGAGGCACTCTCTTAATACCCAGCCACAATTCCTCTTTCTTCTCTAACTCAAATAGTGTCCATGCGGCTCGACCGTAGAATCATCTCCCATCCACCATCAAAGATGTTTCTACATTATCTTTGTTTAAATCACGTCTGAAGAAACATCTCCTTTCTCTTCCTTTGTCTCTCCTCCTTCCTCTTTTCTCTTTTCTTCCTTTTTCCCATTGAGTAATAGTTTTGATTTAAGGTAATTTATAAGCAAATACGTTTATTTCAATTTTAATGTATCTTTAGCTTTTTAATCTTTTTTCTATTGAATATTCAAGAATATTCAAGAACATATGTTCTGTAACTTGAATTATAAAAATAAAACCAATGTTGGTTGGAAGAAATTGCCATTTGGCAATAAGCCCGCCAATGTACAAATAACATAATGCACAAAAGTTAAATAAATCAATAAAATAACTTAAGCGTGTTCACTATTGTTCATTGTATTCGCCCAAATGCTTAGCGTGTTTTAAAGCACGTCGATAGTTATTTGTGATTGAAAGGGCCATAAGACAATAATACTTATTTTATCCCAACTGTGGACGGGCTGCTTTGGCATACAGACATTTAATTTAGATGGACCCTCGACTAAACAGCGCGGTGGAATGCGAAATCTGACAGCGGCTCTTGAGATCCAGGATACAGATTTGGACGTTTTCTTGTTTCAGGCAGTTGCCTGGTGTCCCTGGTCATCTGCTGTGACGAGTGCGGAGAGGAATGCCGCAAGGTCTGCGGGACGAAACAGTTCAAGACGTGCTGCTTCAACTATTTGAGAAAGAGAGCCATGCCAGAGGAAAGCAGTCCAGATCTGAGGGTGAGTTCAGAGCATTAGATGCGCGAGTGGGCACGCGTGGGCCGCGATTATAAATGTAGTGTCTCAGAAGTAGGTACCGCCAACCGTTCTGAGGTTGGCCAGTTAAATTAATGTGTCAGTTTTAAAAACGAGTGGCTAGATACAAAAAATAATGTCGCTAGATTCTGCTCTATTAATACATAAGATTATCTAGGCGTAAGAAAGTTGCTACTATAAAAAAAGTTCGTTACTTTATTTTTTCCGTCTGTGTTACTATCGAGACAAAAGACAGATGATCGTTTAGCATACCGCAAAGCGAGCATTTTTTGCTTAAATTAGGATTTACTGGAGTTTATAATCGCTTTGATGTGGGAAATTTCTATCACAGAAGCCAATTAAAAATATAATTGAGAACTATTTTTAATTTTAATGAAGTAAAGAACGCGGACTAAATTTTCGGGGTCGTTAATTGGTTTTATTCGATCATATGACGTCAAGAAAACAAGTGAACGCTATCTTCATCTGAATACGAATAAGACGGTAAACTTAACTTCCTTACTATATGTATCTTCCTCGGTATATTCTACAGACTTGTCATCTCTACGTCATATGTTCGAATCCAACTAATGATGACGCCAAAAATTTACTCAATTAAAATTTAAAACCGTTCTCATTTATAATTTAAAAAGGCCTCTGCGACAAAACGTTGCCACTTCAAACGATTATAAACTCCTGTCTTTTCCTAATCTCTATGATTATCGAATGGACCTTCTCGCTACTATCCATGGCCCTGTTATACATCCTGTCAGATCTGGGCCTCGATTATGAACGCTATTTTTATATTTACATATCGAGACGGTATACTTAATTTTTGTACTATCTGTATCTATCTCGCTATGTTCTACCGACGTCATATGATCGAATAAAACCAATGAATAACCCCGAAAATTAAGTTCGCGTTCTTTCTTTCATTTAAAATAGTTGTCATTTATATTTTAAATTGGCTTCTGTGATAAAAAGTGCCCACTTCGAAGCGATTATTAACTTCAATGAGTTAATTCAAGCAAAAAATGCTCACTTGAACATGATTTTTATGTGACTTTTGACAATTACTAAGACGGTATGCTTTGCGATCGTTTTTATTTATCCACCGAGAAAATAAGTCCTAATGAATCTTTTGGTTTCAGCTTGAAGTTTCCGTGGCCAACTCTCAGGGCAGGCAAGTGTATCCTGCTTACGTACCATACGCCGCGTTGCAATTTCCTTACCAGTCTCCTCAAGTGGTCGCAAGATCTCAGGCCGCGGAGTCAGAAATGGGCCGGCTTCAGCTGGTCTACGACGCGAAATAACTCAGGAACCGACGACATAACCACATTCGCATAAAAACTGCTAATTAATGTAAAATAATTTAAGTTTCATTTGAATTTGTATAGTTTCATCATTTATCTATTTGTTTTAACAACAAAACAAAATGTATCTGTCCATAGTGTGCGTGAACGAAAATTATATGGAGCTCAATAATTCGAACAATGAAGGCAAAGTATGTCATCGACATATATAGGTCTTTTTTCGAATGAATAATGATAGTTCAACTGTCAACGCGTTGGCTGGTTGAAACCTGGCTCTTTGGGAACGGCTGAACCAAGAGCCACCTGGGTTGGTCTACTGGATCTTCTCTACTCTATTGAAGATTGTTTTTTTGTCTTTGCTTCGTATAATGACCACACTGAAAATCAAACGTCAAATGGTGTCTGAAACTGCTTCAAAAACGAAAAAAAACGAATGTGATTATGTCAATTCAACCTAATGAAGTGTTTTAGGTAATGCGTAGCGTCGCTACAATGGTCTTAATGAAAATTTTTGTTTTAAATTGCACGCGTTTGTCAAAAAATCAAATTAATCACTCTCTAAAGGTCCAAGATGATCTAGAATACCACCCTAGGGTCATGCAAATCTCAAAATATCCTATTCAAATCCCAGCTTCTGTACGAGGGTCAGTCAAGACCCAAGACCTAATGCCTCCTATTTTATTTCTCTTTTTAACTGTCAAGAAATAACGCAATTACACAGGTTGAAAACCACACTATTGACGATTAATTTGTCATTTTTCAATTCAATCTCCGTCCATGTCCACAGTTTTGGTCATGTATTCCATTGCGGTAAAAATCACAAACCTTTGAGTACCCCAGATGTCGAAAATCGTCACACTACCTTTAACTGGGGGAGAGAATGCGACAGAATTCATATATAGGTATTCGGCGGTCACCGCGAACGATGTCATAGAGTCACTGCAGTCAACGGCCTGCCGCTCCACTTTTCATCAGCCAACGGTGTTTGTCCTTCAGCTTCATTACTGCGAAGAACCCATCGTTTAACATTGGCGACATCCACTGATCTAGATTATCAACCTTAGGGTTAAATGAGGCATTGGAATATCATCAGACGACGACGAATCTTCTTTAGCATCAGTGAACCAACCCAATGCCTCCTCAATTTACCAAGGTTGATTTAAGTTCGCCCTGTTCCGAGCAAACTCTCTTTGCAAAGTATTTTTAATATCATAAAGTTATCAATGGATTAAAAAACTATTTAAACATTTCAAAATATGATTTAGAAATATTTTGTACTAAATATATTGGCTGGATATATTTTGGTACAGAGTCAATTTCAAAATAATCTTTTAAATACGTCACTATTTTTTCAAACCCTGACTCCGTTCCTGCTGGTTCTTATGTTAAATGACTTCCTGAATCCAAATATAACCCCTGTTTTCCTACATCTCACGCTGTTTTGGGGGAGCTCCCGCTATTTTGTTTTTCACCATCATTCCCTTTCCGCACCCAATGGTGCATAGGGCATATAGGCTGCATTAGTATTCCAATCAGGCAGACAAAACAAAACGCCATATCACTCTGTCTTTGCGTACAGACCTCGCTTCCTCTACATTCATACATCTTCTCATGTACACACGCCGATTATTCCCGCTCTTGATATGTCCACCTTCAAGTATTTGATGGATCGTTTTCTGCGTCCATCGACATTCGCATCGTAGATCCTTTTAGCCGTTTGCTGTCCATTCGCTCCACGTGTCCAAACCAGCGCAGCACCCTTTTCTTGATTCTGTCGAGATGCATGTCTCAGCCTTACATAGTTCACGGATCTCGGCATTTGAGCACCTTTCATACATCGTTTTACCACTAATCTGACTAAGGGATTGCATTTCGACAGCAATTAGCCTACTTCCATAATTATTTTTCCAATTCCGTACTTCGCTCCCATACATTAGAGTTAGCACTAGAACTCCATTGTGAACAGCTAGTTCTGCCTCCTGCGACAATCATTTATTTGCCAAAGTAGATTTCAGTGCACCGTTCACCCCGTTCCCGGCACTTACTCCCCTTTCAAAATCTAAATTCATGCAGCTCCTCAGAAGAAATGTGAAAGCTATAATCCTTTTCATCCCTCTAAATTATCGAAAACTGATACAAATACTCCACCGAAAGTGGTGGGAGGTAAGTGAAAACGGGTGTCATATTCGGATTTAGGAGATCATTTTACTTAAGAATCAGCGGGAATGGTGTCAGGGCCAATTTGCATGCAGACCAGTGTTACGATACAAAACTATCAACATAACTGAATCGACTATGTTTTGGTTAGTCCAAATTTTATAGTCAAGGACTAGACTCAAGAGAAATGAAGAACTCTTTAGAGAAGGGGATATAGAAGACTGGGCATCCACAAGGCATAAGCCTGCCGTTGGCTGGTTTAAATAGCCACATAGAGTTCCTCAAAAGCTTCAAGCTCTGTCTGAGTGCCAAAAGTGGTGTCAAATATTTTTTTGTCATTTTTTGCATTCCGAGTAATCCAACTTTTAAAACCCCTTTCATTTCAAAATTCAGAAAAAAAATACCGACCCACCCATGAACATACCTAATTAAATTATTGCAAAAATTAAATATTATTACATAAGCATACATATATTTCAAATTTCATCTGGACAACACGCTTAATAGTATATAAATCTATGCAATATTTTGCACCAGTCTCCTGCAATGGTCTCTTCCCTGAGACAAAATCCAGACTTGTACACTCTTTCTGAAAATGGCATTCTCCGGGACATTGAACACTATCAGGGCCACAAAAGAGAAGTCCCTCTGAGCAAATGTCGTACCTGTTTTTAGAATGAAATAATTGAAATTACAGGAAAACCTCGGACGAGCATTCTGCTGGGATCTCCTCTTGTAACCGCTTGACCAGAAATATGTTAATGACCCTTTTGAAAAAAATTGTCTAATGTCCAGTACCTTCATGAATTGGAACAATGTCTCAGATAGGAAAATGGGAGGACATCGTAGCATCACTCTTAGTATTAATTTTAGTACGTTTATTAGGGGTTTTTGATAGACGCAGCGCAACCTCCCCAGCCTACTACACCAGAAGTTGCCACTGACTGGAAAATAACAAAATACACAGTTCTGAGAGTGCCATTGTTCAAGATGTTCCTGATTGAGCAGAATACATGAGTCAGCTTTCATAATCTGGAAACCAGCGATTAATCAAACAATGGGCATTAATAAAATCCGTTCAAACACTGCTTAGTTACGTATTATTAACCACTTCCACTTTTTGTAGGACGCGATACCAACGTGCAATGGTTGCTGCGGGTTTTGTCTTATTAACTCTTGCGTGGCTTTGATATCACACGAGTCTACATACGACGCAAGACTTAAATATATCTCTCTTATTTTTTAAAATTTTAAAGTGGTATCTTTTCTGATTTTCAAATGGACATTTCCACACCGGATTTAGAGTATAAAATTTTGTATGATTATGCAAAATCTTGATTTTAATATAAAAAAAATATCCTTGCTACGCGGAGAATGAACGTGACGTCAGACAGTAATTATACATAAGAGACGACGACAGAACTCGTAACTAGAAAGACAGAGAAGCTGTTCTGTGGCCGGTGTTTGTGTGAAAAGAGATTCATTCAGTTATTGACAGTGATGGAAGATGCACGCACAATTATATGTTCATTTTTATGAATAATGGATTATTCAACAGAATGTTGACATATCACAACAGAGAACATTTTAGAGAAGGTAAAGTAGAAGTCTAGGCATCTGCAGGGCTAATGACCTGTCAAAGCCTGGTTTAAGTGGTTACTTTACACTTGACTCACTTTCACCATTCCGCCCATATTTGAACATATATATTCCTTCAATCCTTTCATCTGTTGACGTTTGTGAAGTTATAGAGCTTTATTTACGCGGATGAGATTCAACTAATTGATGACAGGTCATAAGCCCTGTAGATGCCTTAATTTCTATATTACCTTCTATAAAATGTGATTAATTTGTTTTGATATGTTATTATCAACAGCTCCCCGGAGAGTTAAATCCAGTCCTTTCCACAAAAAAACTTTTTTTATTTTTTTTCCCAATGTCTGAACTTAAGAATATTTCGTTTTCTGCTTGTGATAACATAATTTTACATCACCGCGCGCAAATGAATTATTTACCACAGTCTTTTAAGGGTAAAAATTACTTACAAATACCAAACCGGTCAACCTTAAACATGCAAACACCCATTTCAAAAACGATATTTTTAAACTACAAAAGAAAAATATAACTTTTTTAAAAAACAATTAAAGTATGAAATACTGTTGAGTAAATAACCTACTTTTTTGGTATTTATTATTAGTAGTATAAAAAACATTTTTAAATTCATGAGAAAACGGACACGTCACGAATCATGTTAATTTTGAACTTTTTCCGTAACCGCTTAAATTTGTATAGAACTTCATCGCGAAACTTGACGTCACAATTATCAATGTCAAACATGTCGTGTTTTTCCAGAGACACTTTTTTTATAATTTCTTTTTCACAGTTATGCATGAAAACATTTCTTAGCAATATTCATATTAATTTTAAAAATAAAAATATTTTTTCTAAATCCATTTCACGAGGAGAAGAAAAAATATTTTGCAGCGTCAAATAACCGTCATTTTGTTTTTACCAATGAATTACTGAATATTGATAAATATTGCAATATATGTAAGATAATAATACTTGAGAAGGTAATATGGAAGTCTAAGCATTTACAGGGCTTATGACCTGTCGTTGACTGGTTAGTAACCACTTTACATACCATAAGTGTTGACTTTTTCTGTTACCAATATACACAATGTCAATCTTGATAACCTCACTAAGGGGTGGAGTCCAACCCTGTCTACAAATATTTGGATATACTCAGAACATTGTTAACTAAAAAATATTTTACTAATGATTTATTTTTAACATACTGGTCAAGTAAACAAAGAGCTGGTTATTTTTATAATTTCATTTATTTTAATTTAATTTATAAATGTAAAGTAATATAATTAGAAAATGTGTAATTAATTTTAATAAAAACATTTCATATTAAACTGTCGAAGACAAACACATGTGTTTAATTCAAAATACTTTTAATCCCCTTAAATTACGGTCGACCCCTGAGTAGCGCCTGCTAACGTCACTCAACATAAACATTCTCGTTTTCATTGTAATATGTCGGACTGCGCCATAAAAATTACTCTACAAAGGTTTAAAATTGTAACCAGAAGAAATAAAAGTAATAAAAAAAAAACTGTGTCTAGGCTTATAAAGAATACAGTTCTACTTGTGAAATAGAACCAGAATCCTGGACGAATATTTTCGACCCTAAAGATACATGTGCCTCGTAGTGTAATGAATGGCGTGTTCGCCTACCATTCTCGAGGTCCCGGGTTTGGTTCCTGGGAGGACGAACGTGAAATATTGATTTCAAAGGTTGTTTAAACTGTCTGTTCCTGGACTGGCACCTGTGACGTAGGACTGATCGCCTTACAAATGCGGTGCTCTATGCACCACTGGTTGCGGAAAGGGGAATGGTAACGATTAATAATACAAAAAAATAAATTAAAATCAAATCAAAAAAAAAAAATCTAAAAAAAAAAACCCAAAACAGCTTTCCGCTCGAAGAGGTCAAAGAGAGAGTTTGCTGCTGGTAAAGCTTTATTTCATAGTCCCGAACTAGCACATGAAGCGTAAGACTAATCACCTTAGTTTCATGCAACACAAAAAATCTGTGACACTCTGTGATTGGTGCAGTAATGCAGTGCCCTATGCACCATTAAGTGCGTAGAGGGAATAATGATAGTTTTTTTAACTCCCCAGACTTTCATTGGCATTGGCGTTGTGTCAGTGCCAAAAGTAATTCGAACCTTATTGACGTAATTTATCACTGTATACATGTTTATTTACCTCAGAGCTAACTCAACGAGCGAGCGAGCAAGCAACCTAACCTAACCTAAATAGGTAGAAAAATTACTATATTTAAAAAAAAAACTTATAAAACAATTACTTTTCTGTGTGTGCAAGTGGATGAGGAATACAGTTCTGTGTGTGAAACTAGATCTTGGACGAGTGTTTTCTACTCGATGGCGCTACTGAAAGTTAAAGATCGAGTGGCCGTGGCAGTTAAAAGTCGGTTGACTTATTCGCCAGCCAAGGTTCTATTCCTGGCAGGGTTGACTTTCTGGACTGGCATCGGAAGCGTAAGACTAATTACCTTACCATGCATGTAACGTACTATCAAGGTACGCTGCATTTCGTGCTTCAATTAAGCCAACTTAAGAAATGGCGTGATTTTTTATTATGTCTTTAAGAAATCGCATGATTTTAAATGATGTCTTTAAAGACATCATATAAAATCTTCTTAAGAAATGGCATGATTTTATATGATGTCTTTAAGAAATGGCGTGATTTTAAATGATGTCTTTAAAAACATAAAAAATAGTGTGATTTTTTATGATGTCTTTAAGAAATGGCATGATTTTTTATGATGTAAAGAAGCAATGGCATATTTTTTTATGACGTCTTTATGAAATGGCATGATTTTATGACGTCTTTTGGCATGATTTTTAGAATGCCTTTAAGAAATTTCTTTAAAGATGTCTTTAAAGACATTAGTCTTTAAAGACATCATATAAAATCTTCCTCAGAAATGGTATGATTTTATAAGATGTCCTTAAGAAATAATATGATTTTTTGTGATGTCTTTAAGAAATGGCGTGATTTTTTATGATGTCTTTAAGAAATGGCGTGGTTTTTTATGATGTCTTTAAGAAATGGCGTGATTTTTTATGATGTCTTTAAGAAATGGCGTGGTTTTTTATGATGTCTTTAAGAAATGGCGTGATTTTTTATGATGTCTTTAAGAAATGGCGTGGTTTTTTATGATGTCTTTAAGAAATGGCGTGATTTTTTATGATGTCTTTAAGAAATGGCGTGATTTTTTATGATGTCTTTGAAGAAAGCAGCTGATTTTTTTGGTCTCCTTTTCCTGCGGGGATCCTTGAAGTCAACGGCGTACAGGCCAAAATGTCCACTAAAAAATAAATCAAATATAAACGTTAACACAATGAAAAACTCTGAAATCTTTAGAGAAGTAAAAAAAAATATATGCACAAAAACTGTTGTTGTTTAGCAGCAGATTTTTCTGACAAACAAACTCACTTGTATCCGGATCGCCATTCGAAGTTGTCCATGAAGCTCCACACCGTGTAGGCGGTCACCTTGCAGCCCTGGTCTATGGCGTCCAGCATGGCGTGTATGTACTGCCGAAGATAGTCGACTCTCTCGCTGTCGTCCAGGTAGCCGAAGTCCGAGTACCCGTTCTCAATTATATACACTTCGGGATTGTCATACTCTTCTTTGATCCAGTTGAGAAGCTTATTGAAGCCGCTCGGAACAATCTAGAAATCAAAAAATACGGAAATTCCACAAACTACAAACACCAATAAACACGTGAAAGTATTAAAAGCAAACTTAGAGATCTCCATTGAAGGAGTGACGATTAATTTTGAAAAGAGAATTGTGAGATTTGCAACCGAACTTTATTATGCAGAAACATAATTGAGAATTGTCCAGAAGGAGCGTAGAATCATATTTGAATACATCGGACTGTGTCTGAAAATCCTCCCACTTTCGCCGTGCGCATTCGTGATGTCGCCGCATAATGCGGCACGATGGGAAAAAATATAATCATAACACAAAGATAGGTAAAAAAAAAAGCCACTTGTTAATTTCTCTAAAATTTTGTTGTGCACGCGGAAATATTGATTGACATAACAGAGTAGATAATTAAAGAGTCATTTAATAAGAGTAATTTAATAATGACCTTTAAACGTAAATATTATTTGATGTTTTAAAGATAATGTCGGTTAAATGTCCACCACAGAGTTGTTTAATCCGAGGTCGAATTTTCACTAGTTCTCTCATTAGATGAGCAAAGTAGGGTAACACTAACGAAATGTCCATTTCGATTTTTTCGACAATCTGACAGATGGAAAAATAATTCAATTTTTAAGTAATGTATTTGCTACTTACACATTCATTTGCTAATTGCGCATGAAATGTGATCCCATCCTGTTTCTTTAAGATCCTAGAAGTATTTTTACACTTTAAAAGGACACAACACGGCATGGTTGAATTCAAATCGACGTCTATAAGGAAACTAATGTGTCAAAACGTAAAACTACTCATTTATGAGTAGTTTAGTCACACTTCTTCTTCACCTTATTTTGGCATCAATAACTAATTTTCTATTTTTGGTGGAAATACAAACAGAGCTGGTGATTTCAAAAACCTCAAAACGATGAAAAATTTTAATAAATTATTATTAAAGGAAAAATTGCTCGGTGGAGCAAAATTTTTGACACTTTTAATGCGTAGATAGACGTATCGAGGGGTTCTAGACCCGTCGTTATAAACCGATGTACTTACATCAAAACTTGATGGTGGGAGTATCGGTAGTACATCTTTGTAGTCGGTCGGGAGATTTTTATCTTCAACTATGACGTCATACTGAAGCTGTGTTATTTTAGAGCGTAGATATGTGTACCGTGACGTTCGCTTTCCCTTGTTTTAAATCGATGTACCTACCCAAAACTTGAATGCGGGGGGTCTGTGGTATATCTTTATAATCGCTAGATAACTATACGTCAAGGTTAAGGTATGACGTCATATTCCCATCATAATCGAGGCACTGATGACCCTTTTAAGGGTTAAGAAAAAACTTACAGACAGCCAGGTCGAAGCTGTGGATTGTTTCCAACTGGCGTCCGGAGCTAACAGGATACCCCTGTCGTTTGGTTGAGAGACTTCTGGGTCAAATCTGTCCGCCTTCATTTCCTTCACAGTCTGGCTGGTGTAGTGATTAAAGCCGAAAAAGTCGTATGTTCCTTGTATTTCCTTGATCTAGAACAAAATTTAAATTAAAGCCAAAAAATTGGTATATTCTGCCGGCTAAACGCAATAAATAGCGTGATAAATAATAAATAAATAAATGAAAATAGCAGTTTTGTAATATTTTCCAAATTTACACCGGTGAAATTCAAATATGTGATTGCGCGGCAGGATTATACGTCGCGAAACGTAAATATTTTAATATTTAATATTAGGTGTTCACGGATGTTTCAGTGTGATCGCGAATACGATAAACAACCACGGAGAGAAATTATTGTTATCACGTCGACAGTTATTTGTGATTGAGCTACTGAAGATACCCCATAATCATGGTTCCCCATGATAAAAAATAATTTAATTTTAAATCAATTTGTTGCAACAGAGAGGGCAAACATTTTTGAGCTGTGCATAATCGCTTATTTGGACAATTCGCCTCTGCCGGCTGCTTTCTGTACTACGTTCAAAGTCTTTGATGAGCCCTTGATATTTATTTATTTACTATACGACACAAGTGCCTTTTACAATATGAAATATACAAGCTAATTATTTAGTTAGATATACAAAAATTTAAAAACAAAATTAAAACTTAATAAGTAGCTTTTGCAAATAATTCGTTAATCGTTACTGTAGAACATCATCAAATATTTACAAAGAGATGATTTGAATTCACAGAGACTCGAGTTAAAAATGTCCATATGAGAGGTACACTCGTTTCCTAGTCTGTGTATGCGCGGTATTGGTGCGTGACAAAGATAGTCAATTCGAGAAGGGTGACAATAATATAGACTATTTTGTC
This sequence comes from Micrasema longulum, assembly GCF_059751315.1. Taxonomy (NCBI): domain Eukaryota; kingdom Metazoa; phylum Arthropoda; class Insecta; order Trichoptera; family Brachycentridae; genus Micrasema; species Micrasema longulum. Next base: position 74,684 of record NW_028278865.1, read on the forward strand.
TAGTTCTACGTGTTGGTATATTAAGGTTTTTAAATCCAGGAATTATATGGCTAATATACGCTGAAATGATTCCGCTAGACAGATTTGGAGATGCATGGACGAGTGTTAATTTGAATTATTCAATTACTGTTACCTCTTCCGGGGTGAACTCGGGGAGTCTAGAACGCCTGAAGCCTTGCTCCATACTTCTCCTGGCGACTCGCTCCTTCATCACGGCAGGGTAGTCTCCGGTTTTGGAAAAGATCGGATGGGCGAACCAACCGAGCTAAGGAGAAAAGACAACAAAACAGAATGAGAGATTTATCAATGCAATAATCCCGAACGATAAATTTCAATTGCTGTTCCATTGGCATTGTTAAGACGATAAACAATCGCGTCGACAAGAGCGGACGTTGTGATTGAGCAAATGGAATAACCTTGAAAATTCGCTTATTCGCTTAATTTCATACGTAGAACCCCTATCACTATGTTTCATAGAACGCAAGCGATGTTGGTTAGCAATAAATTAGCGGCCATTTTGTTTGTTTGACAACATACGCATAATGGTTCTTTCGGATGCTTTTGTCGCTGTGCTTGACTTCGTTTTTAAATAACTTGGATATTAACGTTATAATAAATAAAAATCCACTATGGTGAATTGCAGTATGTTTGGTTGCAGCAGTAGGAGCGTCAAAGCTGTTTAAGGAGTCAGTTTTCACAGGGAATTGATTTAGAATATTTTCCCATGATTAACATTGATTTTTGGCAATTATTGTCCCGACACGTGTATTTTGTTGCTTAAAAACTTTCCTTGTATCAACAAATTTACTTCAGATACAATTTTTTCTCAATTTAGGGGATAAATTTGTGAATTAAAGCATGTTTACTGTTGATAATGACAGTTGATTACGGGCAATATGTCGGGGCCGCACTAGGCATCCATATAAAGTTTGAGTCTTTATCGAGTAGAGGTCGATTCAAATTTTACTCGAAAATAGCAATATTAACCTTGAAATCGCATCTTAAATGACGTGTCCAAATCTCAGGCCGCTACGACTCGCCGTTTCGGAGATGTGACGGACAAACAAACAAACTCAACACAGGTCTTTGGTTCCACGGAGTTGGGAATATGTGTCAATAAATGTAACATAAGTGAATTGTGAATAAAATGAATAAAAAAATAAACACACAAATGTATTTCCAGCTTTACAAAATAAAATTTACAATGCTAATTGATATTCATTTGGCAATTCTCGACCTGAGTACGGCCAATACCAAATAGTCAAAGAATGGTTTTCCTACGTTTGGGCTTCTCTATAGATTGGCGCATCATTACTCTGACTGTAGAACTGTGTTCTCAATACAAACCTCAAACTGTCTTCCTCTCTCGGATAACTCCAGATCGGCATCACTCAGCGCTTCGTACCAGTCTCCGTTTAGGGTCAGTGCGATTTTCCCTAAAACAAAAATATTACTGTTTAATTTCGCGGGGCTCACCCGGAAACCAACGCCTGTCGACAATCGTATTGGACAGCGCAGAAGGCGAATCATCTTTTGACATGACCAGACTTAAGATTTTGGTTTATCTGATCATGCCACGTTTTCCTCGGTCGTCTTCGTCTAACATAACCGCTCATTTTCGACATATATACTTGTTTAACCATTCTTTCGTCGTCCATTCGTTATACATGACCAAACCATCTCAGAAACCCTTTCTTAATTTTATCACTTAAACCTGACTCAGATATGCACTCTCGCCTGATTTCATCATTCGTAACCCTGTTGTAACGTACGCGTTACCACGATGAAAGTTTCGCCGGTTCGTCACCCGCGTCTGCCGCAGTCAAGCTTCCCGGCGTAAGTGGGAAGCCGCCCTCCCAGACAGAGCCAAAGACAAAGTCGGAAGGTAGGAGCACAGCTGCGCCGACCGCAAGTCAACCTCAATAGCCCTGAAAAGGACTTTCCACCCGGTCCAAGTGGTGCAGAGAGGCGAAGGCAGTCAGCAGGCAGAGCGGAGCGAAGAGCGAAGTGCAGGAAGGCGAACAGGACGGAGAACGGAATAAAACACGTGTGAACTGTTCAGAGTTAGGAACTCAACTGATTTAATATTTCTAATTGACCGCCTTATAAAGCGGTGCGCGTCGGGCTCCGTGAGTCGGCCATCCCACCCGCGCCGGCTGCCTCGGAGTGGTGGGGGTAATCTTTCCCCGCCACTCGCTACATGCCGCCGGCCGCAGGTGGCGTAAATACGGGCGCTCAATGCCCGTACGGGCCATTTCGTCGGCAGCCGCGACGCGCGCAACATGACATTTACATAATATATTTTTGTACATTTTATTCATTTTAACCTAGCTATTTTTCCCCGGTAATACTGAGGCCAGGCTCGAAAGTGACCATTTTATCTTTATTGAGAGCCCAGCCATCAGTTCTATACATTTACCGGGGATCCTTTCTAATTATTGTATTATTTTAATTTATTCGATTTTACGCGTCCGGAACACTCCCCCCGTGCAGCTAGTCTGTACTATTTTCCTGCTGGGCGCGTTGTTCCTCTTCCTTCATTAGTACGGCGATCTTCACCGCTGGTCTGGTGTAGGTGCCGTTGGTGGTCCGCACCTCGACGACTCGTACTTGTCCGTCAGCTGCTGGTTCTGCACGGGTGACTCTGCCGCGAGGCCAAGAATTCCGCGGCAGATTTGGGTCCATGATGAGCGCGAGGTCCCCGACCTGTATTGGAGGCGCGGGCTCGCGCCATTTCTTCCTGTGCGCCAAGGTGGGAAGATACTCCTTCAGCCATCGGCGCCAAAACATGTCGGCCATTTTCTGGGCGATCCTCCATTGCTTATGAAGGCAGGCCCCTTCTTCCTTTTTGTTATAATATGCCAGAGTTGGCTGTGTATTGGCTGACCCGAGCAAGAAGTGGTTCGGGGTCAGCGGTGCTTCGTCGTTGGGCTTGGTTGACACATGCGTGAGCGGGTGATTGTTCACGGTGTACTCTGCTTCAGCCAGTATGGTTTTGAGGGTCTCCTCTCTTGGAGCCTGCTCGTTGAGGGTTGCGTGGAGGGCTCGTTTTACAGATCTCACGAGTCTTTCCCACGCTCCCCCCATATGAGGTGATGAGGGCGGAATGAATTTCCACTCAATTTTGCGAACTGTAAGTTCGGCGAGCATTCTGGGGTCCGCCAGGAGCTCGTCTACGGCCTGTTTCAGCTCTTTGTCCGCTCCCCTGAAGTTGGTAGCGTTGTCCGAGTATAACGCGTGTGGGCAGCCTCTGCGGGCGGCCATCCTTCTTATGGCCATTATGGCGGAGTCGCTTTCGAGGGACGACGCTAGCTCCAGGTGGATCGCGCGTGTGGTGAGGCAGGTGAACAGTGCCCCATAGCGCTTTTCTTTTCTTCGGCCGTTGGTGATCATCATCGGCCCGAAGAAGTCAAGCCCGCAGTGCGTGAACGGCGGCGTCCTGAAGGCCAGTCGGGCCTCAGGCAGTTGCCCCATCAGCGGGGGTTGGGGCCGGCTGCGCAGCATTTTACACAGCGGGCACCATCGTGTTATCTTCCTCACAGCCCCGCGGAGTCGCAGGATGAGGTAGCTGGCTCTCAGGTCGGCGATCGTCCTCTCGACTCCCGGGTGGCCACCCTTCCGGTGGCTGTGCGTGATCAGCAGCCGGGTGTATGGGCAGGTCCCGTCCATGATAGGCGGCGCGCTGCAGTCCTCTGCGAAGCTGTGTGCCGCTTGGATGCGCGTTCCCATCCGGATGACTCCCTCTTCGTCTAAGAAGGGTGCCGCTGCATGGAGGCGGCTGTGCGGCGGGATAGGCGCCTTTCGTCTCAGGAGCTCCAGCTCTTCTCCGAAAGCCGTCTCCTGGGACCGCTTCAGCAGCATGATTTCTGCGGCCCGTGTTTCTGAGGCGTGAAGTTCAAAGGTCCCCCCTGGGGACGGTAGGGACTCGTGGCGGCGGCATCGTGCGATGAATCGCAGCACCCATGCCGTCGCCCTGACGAGTCGGGTCCACGACGAGAAGCGCTGCACCTGGGGTAGGGCCTCCGTCCGTCTGATGTGGCCCACGAAGTGGCGGGGTTGTTTCCGCTCCAGCGTCTTCTCGTCCGGTTGTTGTAGTAACTTCTTCTCTTTCGGCCAGTCGGCTTCCCCTTTTCTCAGGAAGCCGGGGCCTCCGAACCATAGTCCCGACCTCGCAAGGTCGGGTGGGCCCTTGTCGCGGGTCCCTATGTCGGCTGGGTTGTCCTTGGTGGGGACCCATTTCCAGTCCCGTACGTCTGTGAGCTCGTCAATCTCGCCCAGCCTGTTTGCGACGAACGTGCTGTACCGCAGTGGGTCGGTTCGCAGCCAACACAGGACCGTGCTCGAGTCCGTCCAGAACACGGTTTGGGTGATGAGAGCTCGACTCTCTTTTTTTATGGTGGCGGCCATCCTTGCCGCTAGTAGCGCTGCCTGGAGTTCTAGTCTAGGCACTGACAGAGGCTTTAGGGGGGCCACCTTGCACTTCGCCATTGCGAAACTTGTGGTATCGGCCCCCACAAAGTATGCCACTGTGCAGCATGCCTGCTCTGACGCGTCGCAGAACACGTGCAGTGTCACGGGTTCTTTCTGCCCTTGCAGCGAGCATCTCGGTATTGTACAGCCGTTCGCTGCCAGCAGGTCGCGCCATTCCAACCACTTTTCGGCGTGGTCCGGTTGCAGCGGTTGGTCCCAACCTGTGTTTGTCCTCCAGATGGCTTGCAGCAATATCTTCGCCCGTATCGTGAGGCACGCAATGAAGCCTACTGGGTCGAAGATACTCATGGCGGCGCTCAACATGCCGCGCTTGGTGGGTCGCTCCGGGATGGCTGCACTTTCGGCTCCGTGCCGAAATATAAATAGGTCGCTCTTGGGATCCCATACGATCCCGAGGACCCGCTCCGTCATTACTTCTTCCCCTATGGTGACTGCTGTATTGGCCCGGTCGTCGGCCTTTACTTCTTCCAGGACATCTGGTTTGTTTGAAGCCCACCCGGTGAGCCGGAACCCGCCATTGCCGAGTACGAGGGTAACATCTCGTACCAGGCTTGCAGCTGTTTCTTCGCTGTCTGTGGCGTCTAGGTAGTCATCCATGTACATATTGTGCTCGATCGCCTCTGCTGCGGCGGGAAATTCTTTCGCGTGTGCTCGTGCGACTGTGTTTCGCACGAATTGCGCGCTGCTGGGTGAGCACTTCGCTCCAAACATCATGGACGCGAAGACAAACGTGTCGGGCTCCTGCCCGTCCTGCGTCCGCCATAGGAACCGCTGCGATTGCTGGTCGGCTTCCCGGATTCTTATCCGCAGGAACATCTCCCGTATGTCGGCCGCGATGGCTACTCGTCCCTCTCTGAAGCGGATCACGTTTCCGAGGAGGGATGAAAGCAGGTCAGGTCCCGTCAGTAGATGGTCGTTCAACGCCGTCCTCTGGAACTGGGCGGCGGCGTCGAACACGACCCTTATCTTGCCAGGCTTGTTGGGGTTTGTCACCGCGAAGTGGGGCAGGTACCATTTGCGCGAATGGTGGGCGTCTACCTCCTCGCGGCTTAGTTTGACGGCGTATCCCTTTTCAATGTAGTCCGCCATCTTGGCGCGATATGCGATCGCCAGTATCGGATCCTTCCGTAGTTTATTTTCCAGGGAGTGCAGCCGCTTCATGGCTGCTTGCCGGTTGCAGGGCAAAGAATCTCCGTCTTTCGCCCACAGTAAACCGGTCTCCCATCGTCCGGATGGTAGTTGTGTGGTTGAGCTGCTCATGAGCTCCGCCGCTCGCACATCTGCGGCGCGGCAACGTTCCAGGGTGGTTACACCTAGCGAGTCAACGGCGAAGCTCTTCTTTACCAGTTCCGCTAAGTCCCTTTCACCCTGGCCGTCTGGGGGTAATTCAAAGGCGGGGTGCACAGCCCCGCCGTAGGTGACGGCTCCTAGGGCCGTCTCGATGGTTAGCCGCCCGTCCTCTTGTAGGACTGGCGGGCCTGTAGATACCATTAGGGTGGCGTAATCAAGACCGATTAACATCTTCGGCTTGATGCCTGGCCCGTGTGTCTTGGTGCTCTTTCGGTTGCGGTGCGGCAGATCCATGACCCGCACCGTCTGTGCCTGGACACCAAATTCTTTGTTTCCTTTAACGAGGATTACGGATACACGCTGTGATTGTAGCGTGTCCGTGTTCCCACTGGCACCGATGAGTCTCAACTCCTCGCAGGCCCCGGTGGCGCCCACTGCACGGGCGACATCCTCCTCGAGGAGAGTTACCGATGAACCCTCGTCTAGTAGTGCGTGGATCTCCATTGACCCACGCGGGCCCTTCAAGGTTACTGGCACTACCTTGAAGGTCACTGGGACTTCCGTTCGCCTTGTCAATAAGACTTGCTCGTTCGGCGTACTGTCCACTCTCTCGCGGTGTAGTGACCGATGATGCCGCCCGTGGCACTCGTCGCACTTCGCCGCTTCACAGGTGGTCGTTTTGTGTCCCGGTTCTAGGCATCCGTAGCACACGAACTTGGCACGCACAATTGTCCACCTCTCCTCTACCGTTTTCCGGAGAAACTTCCGGCATTGTCCGAATGCGTGTCCACTCATGTCGCAGAACAGGCATTTTTTGTCCTGAGTGAGAAACACGTGCCTTTCTTGGGTACGCCTTTTCTCCACTCGGGCGGGTTCCGTGCTGATCCCGATGCAACCCGCATTCGGTATTGCACCGGTCAGTCTCGCTAGCCACAGTGCCAGATCCCTGGGGGTAGCTTTTCTCACGGTATCCGCTCGTGACATAATCCACATCATCCTCTCGACTCGTGGCAGCTTCTGAGTCATCTCGGACAGAAGCTTCGGGGAGGAGAGGTGGCTTCCATCGAGGCCCTCTACGGTCGATACGACGTTTCTTATCGCGACCGCGTAGTCCGTCAGGGCCTCCAGGGATGCGTTGTCGGCCAGTTTAGGGAGTTTTCTTATCCGCTCCAGTACTCTGTCCACGACGATCTCCGGGTGTCCAAAGGCGGCCTCTAACATCTTCACAATGTCCGGCACATTTCGGGGATCTACCAGCAAAGACGACACTGTGGCCTTGGCCCGTCCTGTGAGGGCTCGTTGCAGACGGAGAATGTTCTCCGCGTTTGTAAGGGAGCACATCTGTGTCGATTGATCAAATTGCGCCTTAAATATTCGCCATTCTAGCGGGTCGCCGGAGAATTGCGGTAGATCCCTAGCGCCGGTTTGCCTCGCCATGAACGTGTGCCACTCCGGCGGCTGTCTGTATTTCGTCACAGGCTCGCCGGTGGCACCCGGCGGCATGTATTCCGTGGGTAGCCCCTCTTGTACCCACGCGCTCACCGGGTCACGAAACTCGTAGCCCCCCAGTGGTATAGTACGTGCCGCTACGGGCTCGCCTGGCCCGGCGGCGTAGCGTACGTCGGCGTCCTCCCTTCGGCTGTGTGCAGGTGGCGCCTCATTGTCCCGATGCCGCTCATTGTAGCGGCCTTGTAAATGTGCGTTTGTCGCTCCGGCGTAGGCCGGCTCAGCGGCGTAGCGTGTGTTGGCGGGCTCCTTCATCCTGGAGTCCGTCTCTGCGACCGGGTGCCTCCGTGGCACCCCGTCTCTCACCCGGCCGCTGTCGTAGTGGCTCGGCGGAAATGTGTACGCCGCTCCGGTGTCCTCCGGATCAGCGGCGTAGCGTGTGTTGGCGGGCTCCTTCATCCTGGAGTCCGTCTCTGCGACCGGGTGCCTCCGTGGCACCCCGTCTCTCACCCGGCCGCTGTCGTAGTGGCTCGGCGGAAATGTGTACGCCGCTCCGGTGTCCTCCGGATCAGCGGCGTAGCGTGTGTTGGCGGCCTCCTTCGTCCTGGAGTCCGCCTCTGCGACCGGGTGCCTCCGTGGCACCCCGTCTCTCACCCGGCCGCTGTCGTAGTGGCTCGGCGGAAGTGTGTACGCCGCTCCGGTGTCCTCCGGATCAGCGGCGTAGCGTGTGTTGGCGGCCTCCTTCGTCCTGGAGTCCGCCTCTGCGACCGGGTGCCTCCGTGGCACCCCGTCTCTCACCCGGCCGCTGTCGTAGTGGCTCGGCGGAAGTGTGTACGCCGCTCCGGTGTCCTCCGGATCAGCGGCGTAGCGTGCGGTGGCGGCCTCCCTTGCTCTGAAGGCTGCTTCCGTGTCGGCGACAGGGCGCTTCCATGCGGCCCCGTCTCTCACCCGGCCGCTGTCGTAGTGGCTCGGTGGATGGATGTACGCCGCTCCGGTGTCCTCCGGATCAGCGGCGTAGCGTGTGGTGTGGCGTGCGGCGGCGGCCTCCCTTGTGCTGAAGGCTGCTTCCGCGTCGGTGACAGGGCGCTTCCAAGCGGCCCCGTCTCTCGCCCGGCTGCTGTCGTAGTGGCTCGGCTGCTGGATGTACGCCGCTCCGGTATCCTCCGGATCAGCGGCGTAGCGTGCGGCGTGGCGTGCGGCGGCAGCCTCCCTCGTACTGAGGGCTGCGTCGGTCCTAGACGCGTCTGACGTCAGCGGCAGCGGCTTGTGAGCCGGTTCCGACGTCCCGTGCGATGTGAGGTCCCTCTCGATGGTGGGCGTGAGGGGGGTTGCCATGTCTCGTCTGGCGTCCTCTCTCGCGTTGGCGGCCTTCAGCGCGGCGATGATCTCGTTGAGGCTGCTCACCTGCCTCTCGTGATGCGCCTCGCGTTCCTCCATCTGTCGGCGAAATGTCGCCGATGAGATGGACCGCTCCGAGGGTGCGGATCCCTCGTCCGAGTCCTTTTGTTCCTCCAGAAGTCCTTGATGAGGCTCCTCCTGGCAGTCGTGTGAAGGCCCTGGCTGGGGCTCCTCCTGATGTGCTCGTACAGACCCCGGTTGGGGCTCCTGAAGCTCCTCTTCGTGCTCCGTGCCGGCGTCTCGACGCGTTCCCGAACGCGTCGACACAGGCGATCTGTTGACCGGCATGCTGTAGGTGTGTTGTAGACTGGAGACCACTGGCGACGATCCTTAGCTCCGAAGGACCAAATGTAACGTACGCGTTACCACGATGAAAGTTTCGCCGGTTCGTCACCCGCGTCTGCCGCAGTCAAGCTTCCCGGCGTAAGTGGGAAGCCGCCCTCCCAGACAGAGCCAAAGACAAAGTCGGAAGGTAGGAGCACAGCTGCGCCGACCGCAAGTCAACCTCAATAGCCCTGAAAAGGACTTTCCACCCGGTCCAAGTGGTGCAGAGAGGCGAAGGCAGTCAGCAGGCAGAGCGGAGCGAAGAGCGAAGTGCAGGAAGGCGAACAGGACGGAGAACGGAATAAAACACGTGTGAACTGTTCAGAGTTAGGAACTCAACTGATTTAATATTTCTAATTGACCGCCTTATAAAGCGGTGCGCGTCGGGCTCCGTGAGTCGGCCATCCCACCCGCGCCGGCTGCCTCGGAGTGGTGGGGGTAATCTTTCCCCGCCACTCGCTACATGCCGCCGGCCGCAGGTGGCGTAAATACGGGCGCTCAATGCCCGTACGGGCCATTTCGTCGGCAGCCGCGACGCGCGCAACATGACATTTACATAATATATTTTTGTACATTTTATTCATTTTAACCTAGCTATTTTTCCCCGGTAATACTGAGGCCAGGCTCGAAAGTGACCATTTTATCTTTATTGAGAGCCCAGCCATCAGTTCTATACATTTACCGGGGATCCTTTCTAATTATTGTATTATTTTAATTTATTCGATTTTACGCGTCCGGAACACCTGTCATACATTGATTTTCCACATATTCGTCTAAGAGATCGTATTTCAACCGTGTTCACTCGGTTTTCATCCTTCCTCTGCCAGTTCCGTGTTTCACTTCCACACATACGTGTTGGGACTAAAACTCCGTTGTGCACTGCCAGTTAAGCGTCGATCGACATATTTTTATTAGCAATTACTAAACTTAGTGCGCCGTTCATTTTCTTGCCAACATTCACTCTCCTTGCAACATCTTTTTCTGCTTTTCCATCTCTTGAAAAAACGCTTTCCAAATACACAAATTCTTCTACTTGTTTGAGACTTTCGTTGTTTACATTTATTATGCAGTCAGTAACCTCACTGCCTTTCAAATACCATTACTTTTTACTTACTTTCGTTCATCGCCAATTCGCTCTCCAGGCATACATCATACATTCTAGAGACTATTTGCTGCAAATCATCCATGCTGCTTGCTAGCAGAACTGCATCATCAGCATACAACGAGCAGCTTACTGAAAAATTATCTATTTTTGCTCCAATACCCATACATTCCTTCTCCTCCATACAGTTGTCTATGTATAGATTTAACAACCACGGCAACATTACACATCCCAGTTTCACGCCTTTTGAGATCGCAAACCAAGATGTGAATCCCCCATTAACTCTAACATACGCTTAAGTCAGTAACCTCAGTTCCCCTTTCAAATACTTTTGTTCATCACCAATTTACTTTCCAGGCATATTGTAACGATTATATTTCGTTCTGCCCCATTTCAGCAGCGCGTAATTAAGCACGGGTCCAAATGATATTTTTGCTACGTTAAAATTCAAGCATGGCAATACCACGTCAGACCGTGCATTTTTTAAAAAAGGCAAAAGACCGCCCGTGACAAGCGGAATAAACGTGTAACGAAACAAAATTTAAGATGTAGTTCTTTTATATCGTGGGAGCATTGCCTTACGGCATGCTTCCTAAATACCCCAATGACAAATTAAAAATGTTGGATGCACAAATCAGCTACCTTTCTGCGTCGGCCTGAAGTGCTTGTCGTAGAGCCGGTAGGCCTTGGCGTGCGCGCGCAGCAGCGTGTGCGCACACAGGTAGTCGGCCGTGCCGGAGAAGTTCAGGGCGGGCGCCCGGCGCATCTCCCCGTAGCCGCCCTGGCAGACCTCGTAGGGCTCGTTGAACGTCAGCCAGGTCTTTACCCTGTCGCCGAACAGGGTGAAGACAGTCTTGGCGTACACTGAAAAGTACAGATGAACAAAATTTATGGAGTATTGTTTTAAAATATGGTGAATTAGTGAATATGCTACTAAAAATATACGAAACACATATCAGACCTACTGTCGAATACGGGTTTCGGGTATGGAATCCCTATTTTGTTAAGAATGTCAACTTGATGGAAAGAGTCCAAAGACGCGATTCAAAGCTGCAGCCGAGCCTAAACGGCTTCCATATGTAGAGAGACTGGAAACCCTCGATCTCACAACGCTGCAGGAACGGCGAGAAAGGGAAAACCCGATAGAGACATACGAGATACTCAACAGTCACTATGACTGCCAAAATTTGGATCCCATGTTCAAGCTTAAGCAAGATTTCTTGTCTTTGAGGCCTCAGTCTCAGGCTGGAGAAAACAAGATTTGATCTAAATCTACGGAAGCAATAGGGTTGTCGATGGTTGGAATAAGCTCTCACAAGAGCTGATCTCAACGTGTAGTTTCAATGGGTTCAAAAATGGACTAGATTTGTTTGGAAAAAGTTAAAATGCGCCAACAACCAAAACTTTGGCAAAAAAAGATTTAAGCATATCAGCTTTGATAATAAATGAATTCAATTTCAATTTTATTTATTTATATTTATGTACATTACAAAATGGAATATCTTAATTCATACATATGGAAATAATTATGTAAAATTAGGTATGTATAAAAATAACCCATAAGTATACTCAATATCCAGAGAATAATATGTTCAAAAAGTAAGAGTATCTTGTAACGAAAAACTCCCTCAGAGACGTGAAAAATGTCAATGCCCAAAGTAATATTGTTTAACATAGAGATAGCCCTTCCAACAGGCATAACTATTGGTAGGTTGATCCTGTATATTGGAGTGTGAAATAATTTATGTCAATGCTCCCCATAATTTGCACAAAAACCGCCCTTGAACCTGTAGCAATTGCACAGAAATCTTTAATCCGAGTCATTTAAAAAAAAACATTTCGCTATCCAAGTGACTTGCTCTTCAAAGAATTCAGAGTACTGAATATTATTCAACAGTATATATTGAGAACGGCAGTGGTTACACACATAAAGAGAGACATTTACCCAAGCGTCAACCACAACCATAATACAAGATACTCTAATAGGGATCTGATGCTGAGTGAAGGGGTCAACACTGTTCTGGCATCGAGACAACACAATTACGTAGGTCCATAACCTTTTGCCAGAATCGTGGAAAGACGGGAGTGTTGTCAAGTGACGGAAGGTGTTGACCTCGCTCTTTCGTGACATTGGTCGTAGGGAGTCAGAAAAGTTGATGCATGCCACGGATTGGAGAACCTTACTGGATGTCAAAAATAAAATATAAAAAATAAGGAACAATTTAAAAAAAATATATTTATAGATGACAACCATGAAGTTTCGCATAAATAAATTGTCTATGTTTTTATGAATGTATGTATGTGTATGCGCATGGGTGTATGTACGTATGTGTGTATGTACATGTGTATATATGTGTATATTTATATATATGTGTGTATATATGTATATGAATCAAAATGTGTATCCGAATAAGTTTATATTTTGTTTGTCTGTGCTCTATATTAATTTGTTAACTATTATAATATATTAAAATGTAATTGCCTAGCTTGGAACGGGGTATGTACCCTTGTTAGCTGGGCAAAGTGAACATGGAATTGTATTTTGATAAAGAGTGTGAATAAATAAATTTAAAAAAATAAAAAAATTCAAGCTTGTCAATAATTCCGCGCAACAATGGAAAGAAGTGCGTAGTTAAATACACATTCCTTCTAGTCTTCAAACTGCTGAAACTAAGCATACCCTGGAGGAACTCAGTAGGATAAAGCCATGGATAATATCCGCACATTTCTTCTGAAGCCTCTCCACCATAAGACAGTACTTCAACTCACACGGTCCCCAAATCATCGAGCCACTCTCGAGTCTACTTCGCACCAACGAGTCATTAAGAATTATCAGTACTCGTGTATTACCAAAAATCCTGGCAGCACGCGAGACGAATCCTAACATCTTCAACGAACTACTACAAAGTACTACAAAAAAGGAATCAATTCATTAGTTACGTAAACCTTGACAAAGAAGCTTGTTTGCTTTGGAAACCGGTCGGTGAAAAATACAAATTAGTGGTTAAAAACAAAGTTGTTTTATTTATTTTACTATACTAAAAACTGTTTCGATCTGATCATGAAATGTCAGGAAACTCACAAAAGTGATGCCTAGATCTTTAACCTTCGAAGTGCGCATAAGATTCTGGCCATTCATTCCATAGCGAAAAAAAGGCGTTTTGTGGTCCCTGGTGAAGGACATAACTGAGCATTTAGAAATATTGAACAATAATTTATTTCGTCTTCTCCGCCTGGAGAGTACGAAAATCATCCAAAGTTTTTACCCTCAAAAATAGCTTCAAGTCATCCGCGAATAATTAAAAATGCGAATTGACTACAACTTTGTTAATATCATTGATAAAAATAGAGAACAGCAAGGGGCCCAGGTTGGATCCCTGGGGGACACCCAAATAAGTACTAAAAAAATTTGATGCAAGCCATGTGAAACGTATTGATTTCGGTTTTGGAGGTAGCTCGCCATTAATTTTAGCATTCGGTTCGAGAAACAAAGGTGTTATTATTGAGTTGGCACTATTTTATGACCAAACAAAAAATACAATAACAGAAATGAACTTACATTCGAAGAAATCAGCGATCAGAGGATTGGCCCACCCTCCCAGCTCCTGCAGGTTTTGCGGCAAGTCCCAGTGGTACAGGGTGACAATAGGCTCTATGTTGCTCTTCAGCAGCTCGTTGACGACGTTGTTGTAGTAGTTCACTCCATCCTTGCTTATTTTGTTGGTGAATCCAGAAGGCAGAATTCTTCCCCACGAAAAAGAGAATCTAAAAAAAAACGCATCTTACATTGGGTGTTTTTGTACCTACCAGTACGTTTCTAGCTCTCGATGTGATCGCACGTCTGTTTCTTTTTGCTATTCGAATATGATTTTTATATGACTTTTGACAATGACCAAGACAGTATGCTTAAATATCATCTGTATTTATCTACCGAGTGATCACAAAGCCGGCTCCTTTGACGTCTCGATACGTATATTCAGGAAAATAGTAAAACAGATGGAAAAAAATAATTACTAAATTTATAATTTAAATTTAATACGTCAGAATCTAGCCACACTATTTTTGCATCTAAGCGTTCGTTTTTAAAACTGACAATCATTAAATTCGACTTTAAAATGTACTTATTTCTCTCCTATGTTTTTAATACGCTTTTAATAGATTTTTTATAGTAAACGGCGATTTTTCGCCAGTGAACTGTATTTATTTACGAGAAAAACAAAAAACACACCAAATATCTATGGTTCAAATCCCACTTTACCCCAACTTGATTCCCATTTTCTAATAGTGAGTTATTTACAACTCGTAAAAAATGGCCATCAAAATGAAATATTTGGGTAAACCATAAAAATGTAAAAATTTCTTTTAATTAAAAAAAAAAGATGGTAAAACAGATGGAAAAAAATTTTACTAAATTAATAATTTCAATTTAATAGGTCAGAATCTAGCCACACTATTTATGCATCCAAGCGTTCGTTTTCAAAACTGACAATCATTAAATTCGACTTTAAAATGTACTTATTTCTCTCCTATGTTTTTAATTGGCTTTTAATAGATTTTTTATAGTAAACGGTGATTTTTCGCCAGTGAGCTGTATTTATTTACGAGAAAAACAAAAAACACACCAAATATCTATGGTTCAAATCCCACTTCACCCCAACTTGATTCCCATTTTCTAATAGTGAGTTATTTACAACTCGTTAAAAATGGCCATCAAAATGAAATATTTGGGTAAATCATAAAAATGTAAAAATTTCTTTTAATTAAAAAAAAAGATGGTAAAACAGATGGAAAAAAAAATACTAAATTAATGATTTAAATTTAATAGGTCAGAATCTAGCCACACTATTTATGCATCTAAGCGTTCGTTTTCAAAACTGACAATCATTAAATTCGACTTAAAAATGTACTTATTTCTCTCCTATGTTTTTAATACGCTTTTAATAGATTTTTTATAGTAAACGGTGATTTTTCGCCAGTGAGCTGTATTTATTTGCGAGGCAAACAAAAAACACACCAACACGAGCGTTGACTTAGAGATTACACGCGTTGACTAATGACTGCGATAACTTAAGCATGTTCATTATTGTTCATTGAGATCGCTCAAATGCATAGCCTTTTAAACAAACGTCGAGTATCGACAAAGCGGTTCTCAAATGGAGATCACAGGGTGTTTTATTTTTGTCTTTTGATATTTTACCTGTAGAAATCTACCCCCAGGTCGCGCAGAAGCCTAACGTCTTCTTTGTAGTTGTGATAAGAGTCGCAAGCGATATCTCCATTGGACCCGTCTTCTATCAGATCTGGTCTGGTGTGAGTGAAGCGGTCCCAAATATTCTCAGATTTATCTGTGAAGAATAAAAAATACTTAAATTAGTTTCAACAGAGAGCAAAAACATTTTTGAGAAGGGAATATGGGAGTCTAGCCATTTACAGTGCTTATGACCTATCATTGGCGGTTTAAGTGGCCACTTTACACGCTGTGTAACATTCACCATTCTGCCCATGTTTAAACATCTACATTTCCTCGACTCTTCCATCTGCTGACTTTTGTGAAGTACAGGAGCTGAAACCTTTATTCTGTGGGTGAGATTCATCCGGCTGAACCAAATCACCTACTAGGCAACGCCTGAAAACAATTTTCCAATGTTTATACTTCTTCTTTTACCAGATAGTAATTCAACAATGTTTGGGTATGTCCAAATGCTTGCAGACTGGCCGGTATTTCTCCCTAGGGAGTTCTCTCCTAGTAATAAATTTAAATATGAACAACTCTCTAGGGAGGAAATCCAGCCGGTCTGCAAGCATTTGGACATAATCAAACATTGTTGGCATAATTTTAACTGTCTTCTGTATGCTGATGATGCCGTGCTTTTTGATAGCAGCAAAGGAGACCCGTAATTCTTGGTAACAAAAGAACAGATAGCAAAAACATTTTTGAGAAGGGAATATGTGAGTCTAGCCATTTACAGGGCTTATGACCTATCATTGGCTGGTTTAAGTGGCCACTTTACACGCTGTGTAACATTCACCATTCTGCCCATGTTTAAACAAACACATTTGCTCAACTTTTTCATCTGTTGACTTTTGTGAAGCAAAAGAGCTGAATCCTTTCGGATGAATCTCACCCACGCGATAAAGGTTTCAGCTCGGTTGAGTTGGGGAAATGTGGATTTTCAAACGTGGGCAGAATGATGAATGTTACACAGTGTGTAAATTGGCCACTTAGACCAGCCAATGACAGGTCATAAGCCCTGTAAATGCCTAGACTTTCATATTCCCTTCTCAAAAATGTTTTCCCTCTCTGTTTGTATCTATGTATATTTGAGTATCTGGGAAGCGTGTTTTCAAAAGATGGAAAAGTAGAAAAAGATGTTAAAAGGAGAGTGAATGCGGGCAACAAAATGAACGGCGTACTAAGCACAGTAATTGCTAATAAAACAATTGTTGGACGTCCACATTTCCTCAATTCTTCCATCTGTTGACTTTTGCGAAATAAAGGAGTTAAAACCTTTATTTATGCAGGTGAGATTCATCCTGCTCTCTGTTGATTTAAATATGAACAACTCCCTAGGAAGGGAATCCAGCCAGTCTGCAAGCATTTGGACATACTCAACCAATGTTGAATTAACTACCTGGTAAAAGAAGAAGTATAAAAATTGGAAAATTGTTTTCAGGCGTTGCCTAGTGGGAGATTTGGTTCAGCCGGATGAATCTCATCCGCGTGATAAAGGTTTCAGCTCCTTTACTTCACAAAAGTCAACAGATGGAAGAGTTGAGGACATGTGGAGGTTTAAACATGGGCAAAATGGTGAATGTTACACAGTGTGTAAAGTGGCCACTTGAACCAGCAAATGACAGGTTATAAGCCCAGTAAATGCCTAGACTTCCATATTCCCATCTATAAAATGTTTTCCCTCTCTGTTGAAATAAATTTAAGTATAAATAACTCCCTAGGGAGAAAATCCAGCCAGTCTGCAAGCATTTAGACATACTAAAACATTGCTGAATTTATTTGATGTTGTGCATGAAAAAAAGTATAAATGTCATATTTTTGGTGAATAATGGTCTTAAGCACACTATAATAGGCTTGTTTTGTATCAATTTTCGGAAACAGAGCTTCATATTTGCATGAAAAAACCGATAAAATCGATTTGATCAGTGATCAGTAACTTCCCATCTCTAGAGACATTAGTTTGACAGCTGTCAGTTCGATCAAGCTATATTTTAAGGACTAGGGTGGTTTAAAAAAAAGTGTTTATATTTATCTTCTAATTTAAATATGAACAACTCCCTAGGGAGGAAATCCAGCCAGTCTGCAAGCATTTGGACATAATCAAACATTGTTGAATTACTACCTGGTAAAAGAAGAAGTATAAAAATTGGAAAATTGTTTTCAGGCGTTGCCTAGTAGGTGATTTGGTTCAGCCGGATGAATCTCACCCGCATGATAAAACATTCAGCATATTTACTTCACAAAAGTCAACAGATGGAAGAGTTGAGGACATGTGGATGTTTAAACAATGGGCAAAATGCTGAATGTTACACAGTGTGTAAAGTGGCCACTTAAACCAGCAAATGACAGGTCATAAGCCCAGTAAATGCCTAGACTTCCATATTTCCATCTATAAAATGTTTTCCCTCTCTGTTGAAATAAATTTAAATATAAATAACTCCTTAGGGAGGAAATCCAGCCAGTCTGCAAGCATTTAGACATACTAAAAAATTGTTGCATTTATTTGATGTTTTGCATGAAAAATAGTATAAATGTCATATTTTTGGTGAATAATTGTTAACATATTACAACATAGATGAAGAACATTTAAGAGAAGGTAATATAGAAGTCTAGGCATCTACAGGGCTTATGACCTGTCATTGGCTGGTTTAAGTGGCCACTTTTCCTTCTTTTAAATGTTCTTCATCTATGTTGTAATATGTTAATATAAACAGCTCCCCAGGGAGTTGAATACTGTCCTTGTTTAAAAAAATTCGGACAAACTCAAAATATTGTTGGTGAATAATTGTCTTAAACACACTATAATAGCAGACTGGCTGGGTTTCCTCCCTATGGAGTTGTTCGTATTTAAATTTATTTCAACAGAGAGGGAAAAAGTTTTCGAGAAGGGAATATGGAAGTCTAGGCATTTACAGGGCTTATGACCTGTCATTGGCTGGTTTGAGTGGCCACTTTACACACTGTGTAACATTCACCATTCTGCCCATGTTTGAACATCCACATTTCCTCAACTCTTCCATCTGTTGACTTTTGTGAAGTAAAAGAGCTGAAACCTTTATCACGTGGGTGAGATTCATCCGGCTGAACCAAATCACCTACTAGGCAACGCCTGGAAACAATTTTCCAATTTTTATACACAGTGTGTAAAGTGGCCACTCAAACCAGCCAATGACAGGTCATAAGCCCTGTAAATGCCTAGACTTCTATATTCCCTTCTCGAAATCTTTTTCCCTCTTTGTTGAAATAAATATAAACACTATAATAGGCTTGTTTTTGTATCAATTTTCGGAAACAGAGCTTCATGTTTGCATGAAAAAACCGATAAAATCGATTTGATCAGTGATCAGTAATTTCGCATCTCTAGAGACATTAGTTTGACAGCTGTCAGTTCAATCAAGCTATATTTTAAGGACTAGGGTGGTTTAAAAAAAGTGGTTATATTTATCTTTTTTTAATGATATTTAGCTTACCGGAGACATTCCAAGCTCCCTCGATCTGGTAGGCGGCTGTCGCGGTCCCAAACTTAAAGCCTACGGGAAATTTCCTGATGTTATATTCCACGGTCAGGTCTGCAGAGCTGAAATCAAAACACACCAGTCACTCACCGTCGTCGCCTGATGCTGCAAAGCATAGTCCAGAAAGTCCAGAAGGAGCATAGAATCATATTTGAATGCATCACCCCACTATGCCCCACTGTCACCGCGCGCATTCGTGATGCCGCCGCGTAATGTTGCACGATGGATAATATATAATTATAACACAAATGTAAGGTAAAAAAAGCAATCTGTTGCTTTCTCTAAAATTTTATTGTACACGCGGAAATATTGATTGGCACAACAAAGTAAATAAATAAAGTGTCATTTATTTAAAAGAATTAAAACAAATTTTATTTGACATTAAACGGATATTTTTACATCGTGATAAATAATATTTGATGTTTTAAAGATAATGTCGGTCAAATGTCCACCACGGAGTTGTTTAATCCGAGGTTCAATTTTCATTAGTTCTATCATTAAATGAGCAAAGTAGGTCAAAAAAATTTACTACCCTGGCAACACTAACGAAATGTTCATTTTGTTCCTTCGACAATCTGAAAGATGGAAAAATAATTCAATTTTTAAGTAATGCATTTGCTACTTATACATTCATTTTCTAATTACACACGAAATGTGATCCCACCATGTTTCTTTAAGATTCTGGCAGTATTTCTACACATTTACGTATTGACTGAAATAATTCGTTATTAAAGAATAAGTACTAATTAGGCGTAAAAAAGCATTTCATCGGAAATCGGGGATAAATTACAAATATCATCAAAAGTATACTCTCAGTCAGTCACGTAGTCCAGTACTTTATAGCTACTTAGTAGCTCTCGGGAAGTTGGCGCGGGCGAACGATTCGCCCGAGTCGTCAGCGATACCCTGTGGTTTTTTCATGTTTTCAGCAGTTAGACTTGAAATATTATCATCTTTGAAATAAATTATGGTTAATTTACAATATTTTGAGTTTGTCCAAATTTTTGTAGACAAGGACTGGATTCAACTCCCTGGGGAGCTGCATATATCAACATATTACAACAGAGATGAAGAACATTTTAAAGAAGGTAATATAAAAGTCAAGGCATCTACAGGGCTTATGACCTGTCATTGACTGGTTTAAGTGGCCACTTTACACACTGTGTAACATTCACCATTCTGCCCATATTTGAACATCTATATTACGTCAATTCTTTCATCTGTTGATGTTTGTGAAGTTAAAGAGCTGAAACCTTTATTTATGCGGGTGAGATTCAGCTAATTGAATTATTTCACCTACATACTAGACTAGGCAACGCCTGAAAATATTATTTTTTCAATTTCTATACTTCTTCATGGACCAGGGAATTTATCAACAATATTTTGAGTTTGTCCAAATTTTTGCAGACAAGGACTGGATTCAACTCCCTGGGGAGCTGTTTATATTAACATATTACAACAGAGATGAAGAACATTTAAGAGAAGGTAATTTAGAAGTCAGGCCTTATTACCTGTCAATGGCTGGTTTAAGTGGCCACTTTACACACTGTGTAACATTACCATTCTGCCCATATTTGAACATCTATATTACTTCAATTCTTTCATCTGTCGATGTTTGTGAAGTTAAAGAGCTGAAACCTTTATTTATGCGGGTGAGATTCAGCTAATTGAATTATTTCACCTAGATACTAGACTAGGCAACGCCTGAAAATATTATTTTTTCAATTTCTATACTTCTTCATGGACCAGGTGGATTTATCAACAATATTTTGAGTCTGTCCAAATTTTTGCAGACAAGGACTGGATATAACTCCCTGGGGAGCTGATAACATTAACATATTACTCCATTGTTTACGTGGGTTTGCTTTATTTACTGTGGGAGTCAAATATAAATATTTATTTATAAGTTTGTGTTTTTGTTTTTGATTTAATATTTTATCAATTAAGTTCTCATTGTATCCATTATTACTAGCAATCTGTTTTATTTTATTAAGTTCTTTTTTAAAATTAGTATCATCTAGTGGAACGTTAATTAACCTATATATCATTGAATGGAATGCGGAATATTTATGGGCAATTGGATGATTTGAAGAATTATGGATAATTGTGTATGTATATGTTGGTTTACGGTATATATCGAAATCAATTTTTTTATTTTTTATTGTTAAAGACAAGTCAAAAAAGTTTATTTTTTTATCTTTTTCTATTTTTAAAGTGAATTTTATTTTTTTTACGTAATGAATTTTGAAAATTTAGAAATGTCTGAAGTTTTCGACCGACCCTGTAAATAAACAAAAAACATCGTCCACATAACGGCGCTTTGATAAGTGGTTCATTAGTTACGTAAACCTTGACAAAGAAGCTTGTTTGCTTTGAAACCGGTCGGTGAAAATTAAAAATTAGTGGTAAACAAAGTTGTTTTATTTAATATTATGTTAATTAAATTTGTATAAAACCACTCACCGACTTATCAGTCTACCGGTTTCGAGACGTAACCCGTCTCTTCGTCAGGACAACAACACTACACCAACATGCAAATACCACTACACACCTTCACCATAGTATATTTGCAAAAATATAAAATCGACATGCAGGTTAGACACATGCTTCCTACGCCACCACCGAGGGTTAATGACTTATGAAGCTAATATTTCAAAAGGATTAACAATCGAAAAAGGAGGAAAAAGGGAGGGGGAGGGTAGGGTGACCATTACAATGAAATATCGAATAATGGACTATATTAAAATGTTAGACCACAAAGTTAATGCTTTGAATATTAATAATATTGTTTTATTTATTTTATTGGAATTAACTAACTAACTAACTAACCATCACGCCATTTCCCCAGAGGGGTAGGCAGAGAGGATAGAACGCCACACCACTCTGTCCTGGCACACTTCCTTTGCTTCCTTCACATTCATACATCTTCTCATGCACGCACGTCGATTATTCCGACTTTTCACATGACCACTTTCAAGAATTCGTTGTACTTGATCGTGCCATGTCTTTCTCGGCCTTCCTCGACTTCTACAACCAGACACATTCGCATCATAAATCTTTTTAGCCGTTCTTTCATCATTCATTCGCTCCACAAAATGGAATTAAAAGTGTTTTATTACAATTTAGCGAGAGAAGACTTCGATCCAACCACTCCTTGACATAATACATATATTGGCTTTTTTAAAAGTATTATCCTCGGTTCAATTTTGTACAATTATTGCTTATATTTATTTGTGTGACCAATTTCCGGTTCTAGATAGTAAAAATGATCTTGAATGCGAACAAAAAAACACACAGCATTATTCTCTTGAATTTTTTGTCGTATTAAATGGTTCGGTAAGTAAATTGCTTTGAAAAAAACGCACGCGGAATAATTTTATTCAAGCCTGTCATTAGCGCGCCTTTATCAAGATACGAATTTTTTGCTCGAATCAAAAGCAAAAAGTGCCTAGGAATTCGACAGTCAAGTGTTTGATGGACATTGAAAATAATACCTACAGTCTTTCAAATGTTCATGATTAGAATGACAGTTGTCAGAAAAAGTGACGACATAACTTTGTAGTAACGTCAAAAGAGTTGTTTATATTGACCCATGAATAATCATTTTGTTTTGTTTGTAGACAAGGACTGGATTCAACTCCCTGGGGAGCTGTTTATATTAACAAATTAAAACAGAGATGAAGAACATTTAAGAGAAAATGAAAAATATTTTAAATGTGAATGACGTAAGAAACGCGGAGTAATTGTTTGCGGTCATTCCATTGGCTTGTTTCGATCATATGATGTCGATATGACAGTAGGTAGAACATACCGAGGTAAGATACAGACAGTACAGAAGTTAAGTATACCGTCTCGATATATACAGATGAAGATAGCGTTCATCGAGGCGCTGATGCTCCACTGAGGAAAATGGGAATAAGCAAATATCATGAAATATTTTTAGCGAAGATGTCAAAATGGCGTCTTTCGTTTAGACCAGATGCGATGCGTTGATTAATGGATATTTTTATTTGATCAAATTTATGGCCCTTATTTCATTATATTAAACATTTGTCAGAAGCCATTTGGAATACCCCTCTCAGATATGGAATCCCCAGTATGCCATATATATAAGTAGAATAGAAAATATTCAAAACAAATTTATAAAGTACCTCAAATACAAAACCGGTATTTCTTATATATCTACTCTCACTGCCTCCACCTTCCGTGGAATCATTTCTCTACAATACCGCAGAGTGTGTGCGGACCAACTACTGCTTCACAAAATTATGACAGGAATGGTTGGCTGTACAGAGCTGCTCGGTTTAATAACAATACATGTGCCAGCCAGGATTTGTAGACGGCACCACCTGTTTCATGTACCAATAAGTAAAACATCGTATGTTAAAAATGCTTTTTCTCGTAGGACTTTTTCAATGTACAATACAAAATTTAAAAATATAGATTACACAAACATCACTCTGTCAGATTTAAAATTTACACTAAAAATGTATTATGTAGACATTACAATAATAAATATGTACATCTCCCCTCCCCTCCTTATCCTCTCTTTAAGCATTCTTGTCCTTATCCCGCCCAATTTACAGTAACTTAATGTTCTTAAAATAAATATTAAAAAATCTATGATTATTGAGTACACGAAAATAACATTTTTATATGTATAAATTGTATGTATTTATTTGATATGTAATATATTTTCTTTACTAACTTTGTATACTATGTGGAAAATCTGTTATTAGTTCTGAGTTTATACACTATATCTGTTTGTTTACTAAAAATATGTATGTAGAACTGTTGATTTCCCAAATACAATAAATTAAAGCATCCTTGATCTTTGCATTAATAATTATAATTATATTTCAAAAATGGACGTACAATTAAACTGTAATTAATTCATTCCTCGAGTTGGTCATGACTGGTGAAGGGTCCTGATAATATTTTCATGGTCGCGTACCGCGCGAACTCAAGACAATTCGTAAAATAATTATTTACTACAATGTTCATAATGAGAGCGGTTTGATGCTATGTTATTCAATGACATATACTAAAAGTTTTAAAAATCGCACAATTATACGATCAAAGATAATTAATTCCATATCGCGGTGTAGCGAGATCTGTGCCTCGATTATTAACGCTACCTTCATCTGTATATATCGAGACGGTATACTTAACTAATGCCGTCTAATAATATACAAAATGATAAATCAAACCGCTCATACACGCGTTTGAGTAATATCAATGTAAAAAAGTGAATTAAACAGGAATGTTGCGTCTTATACAATGAAATAATACGGACCAAAATGGACTCCAAGTCGTTGGAACAAAAGGTATAATAGTACTACACACGTGCGTTTCCAGAAATTATCTAGCAGCCAGCGGGCCACATGGCGACGGTATCTACCTACTGTCTACAAAAGCTTCTCCTCGGACATCTATCTCCCTTTGTTAACCGTGGAGTTGAAACAGTGTTTGATTTATTTAGTTTTTGATTGCTTACTTCTTGGCACGAACACTTGACCAATTTACTACTATGCTCTATTTTTATAAATTAATTGATATTGTTTGAACTTTGCTGGAATTCCACTCGTCCATGCGCTTTGTAGCTGCACGATGATTGGTTATCTAGCTTTCATATATCAACTTTAAAAATACCTAAATTTTGTAAATGGGGTCAAGAATTCCAATCGTCCATGCGCTTAGTAGCTGCAAGACATGTTGTAATCTTACTCCTTTTTTATTCATTTTTTTTTTTTTTTAATTTCATTAATACAATAAATTTATTTGTCAATTTTTAAAATGTATAAATGGTGGCTAAATTTTTAACAGTCTATGCGCTCTGCAGCTGCAAGACGTCCTGTAATCTAGCTCCTATCTGTTAAATTTTTTGATTGATCTTAATTAAAAACGAGGAACTAGAATCCCAACCGTCCATGCGCTCTGTAGCTGCAAGACGTACTGGGATATGTATTTATTGGACAGCGCCCTTGAGAAGATTTTCACAAAAATGGCGCTATGTAAATTATCCAACTATATATATGTATATATATAATGTACTATCTGTATCTACCTCGGTATGTTCTACCTACTGTCATATCCACATCATATGATCGAAACGAGCCAATGGAATGACCGCAAACAATTACTCCGCGTTCCTTACGTCATTAACATTTAAAATAGTTTTCATTTTTATTTTAAATAGGCTTCTGTAGTAAAAAGTGCTCACTTCAAAGCGATTATAAACTCCAATAAATCCCAATTCAAGCAAAAAATGCTCGCTTGAACATGATTTTTTTATGACTTTTGGAAATCACCTAGACGGTATGCTTAACGATCGACTTCAAAGACGGCGCCTTTGACGGCTCAATACAAACACTCGGAAAGATAGTAAAACAGATGGAATAAATAAAATAACTAAATTATTTTTTTACAGTGGTAACTTTCTGACGCCTAGATACTCTTATATGTTGATATGACAGAACCTAGTGAAGTCATTTTCGCATCTAGGCGTTCGTTTTATAAAAGTGACAGTTATGTCGGAATTTAATTCGACTTCAAAATTTACTTATTTCTCTCTCATATTTTTAATAGGCTTTTAAGAAAAAAAGTGCCAACCTCGAAACGATTAAACAAGTAGAACAAAATTTTTGACACTTTTAATGCGTAGATAGACGTATCGAGAGGTTCTAGACCCGTCGGTAAAAACCGATGTACTTACATCAAAACTTGATGATGGGGAATCGGTAGTGTATCTTCGTAATCGCGCGGTAGAAATTAGCGTCAACTACGACGTCAGAATGAAGCTATGTCACTTAAGTGCTTAGATATGTTTACCGTGACGTACGCTTCCCCTTGTGTTATATCGATGTACCTGCCCAAAACTTGAAGGTGGGGGGTCAGTAGTATATCTTCGTAATCGCTGTCAAATGAATGTGTGACGTCTTTATCCTCCCATAGTAATCGAGGCCCAGAGACTTGGGAGTTATTCTCAATAGTAGATTGCTGTTTGGGTGTCACATCAATTATATGGTTGAAAAAGTTTACCAAATACTATGTTTAATTTTAAGAATTTCCGAACCCTTTAAAATACCTAGATTTTAAAAACAATAAAACGCTTTGCACTCACAGCTAATCTGCTAAACAAAATAGATATTTTACCCTTGAAAATGGACGCACTAAATCTGAATTACGCTATTTACACTCTTGATGACTCTTTTAACCTACTCTCCAAAATTAATCTCAATGTCCCCTTTCGCGTGACAAGAAATAAGTATTTATTCCATCTGCCAGTCTGTAGCGCTAACTACGCACAACACTCTTTCCTCTATCTATATGTTCTTGCTCTAACTATAATGCTTTTTTTTCATCTATTGATATATTTAACACGCCCCTTAATTTATTTAAAAATAAATTAATACTCATTCTTTCTGGCTGCGATACGCCCCCACTTGCTATTGAATGATGCTCACACTTACACACCCTTGAACACTTACTCCTACACAAATACACATACACACCCTTTTGTTGTACCACAATTCAATATGTATGATTTTTATTTAAAAATTTCGCTGGTCTGTCTTGAAACCGTATCATTTTTATGTTATCATATTATCATTGTTGACTGTTTTTTTCTGTAAAATAAATTAATATCTGTACCAGTGGCGAATGGTGATTTTATTTACAGGTAAGCTATAAAAAATATCATATATATACCTACATTGGAGGTACGTAATATAATGCAAGTAATATATACTATAAATTGATATTTTTCTGTGGTTCTGTGGGATACAACAACTCTCATCTAATGGATAATATATATATATTATACTATCCATTACTTTAATCTACAATTCATTAAAAAATATAAACAGAATACCACTATGAATTCAGTCGATATTGGGTATTCAATTGAAATGTCAACTTGCCGCATTGTTCCAGTAATTAATAGTGCTAAAAACGGCCGCGTGGAGCGCTTTATGTCCCGCAATATGACGCATGAAAGTAATTATGATCTTATATCAAAAGTACCATCTCAAAGAAAAATAGTCATAATAATGTTTTGTTGTAACTTTATTTACAGAAAAACAAATAAATAATTAATATTTATTTTTAATCATTTCTACCGTTTGTATTTTTATCCTAATGTAAATATACATTTTAATAAAGCGCGCCCAACGCCTCCGGTGAGCCAAAAAACTAGCCGATTATTATAGCTATTTTTTCATACAAATAAGTATATTATATTTTGAATATATTAACCCCAATGCAGGTTTTTCCTCCTTGATAAAACATGCAGATTACACAAATTATTTGAAGATCCTTGATTTGGAAAACAGTATTTCAAACAATATTTGAGTTTGTCCAAATGTTTGTAGACAAATGGAAAAACTGAAGAAATATGGATGTTCAAACATGTCAAAATGGTGAATGTTACACAGTGTGTAAAGTGGCCACTTGAACCAGCCAATGACAGGTCATAAGCCCTGTAAATGCCTAGACCTCCGTATTTCCTTATTTTAAGTATTCTCCATCCCTGTTGTAATTTGTCAATCTTAACGACTCCCGAGCTGGTGAAATCCAGTATTTTGTCTACAAACATTTGGACAAACTCAAATATTGTAATGAAGCCTACTGGTCCAAGAAGAAGTTTAAAAATTGAAAAATTGTTTTCAGGCGTTGCCTAGTATGTGAAATAATTCAGTCTGATGAATCTCTTCACAACAATAAAGGCTTCAGCTCTTCAACTTCACTTAAATCAACAAATGGAAGAGCTGAAGAAATATGGATGTTCAAACATAGGCAAAATGGTGAATGTTACACAGTGTGTAAAGTGGCCACTTAAACCAGCCAACCAAGACTTCCGTATCCCCTTATTTTAAGTATTCTCCATCCCTGTTGTAATTTGTTAATCTTAACGACTCCCGAGGGGGTGAAATCCAGTATTTTGTCTACAAACATTTGGACAAACTCAAATATTGTAATGAAGCCTACTGGTCCAAGAAGAAGTTTAAAAATTGAAAAATTGTTTTCAGGCGTTGCCTAGTATGTGAAATAATTCAGTCTGGTGAATCTCTTCACAACAATAAAGGCTTCAGCTCTTCAACTTCACTTAAATCAACAAATGGAAGAGCTGAAGAAATATGGATGTTCAAACATAGGCAAAATGGTGAATGTTACACAGTGTGTAAAGTGGCCACTTACACCAGCCAAATGACAGGTCATAAGCCCTGTAAATGCCTTGACTTCCATATTCCCTTATTTAAGGTATTCTCCATCCCTGTTGTAATTTGTTAATCTTAACGACTCCCGAGCTGGTGAAATCCAGTATTTTGTCTACAAACATTTGGACAAACACAAATATTGTAATGAAGCCTACTGGTCCAAGAAGAAGTTTAAAAATTGAAAAATTGTTTTCAGGCGTTGCCTAGTATGTGAAATAATTCAGTCTGATGAATCTCTTCATAACAATAAAGGCTTCAGCTCTTCAACTTCACTTAAATCAACAAATGGAATAACTGAAGAAATATGGATGTTTAAACATAGGCAAAATGGTGAATGTTACACAGTGTGTAAAGTGGCCACTTAAACCAGCCAATGACAGGGCATAAGCCCTGTAAATGCCTAGACTTCGGTATTCCCTTATTTTAAGTATTCTGTTGTAATTTGTTAAGTATTTAAAACATTATTTCTTAAGGACTATTTTTCTCTGAGATGGTACTTTTGACGTATATTAAGACCATAATTACTTTCATGCGTCATATTGCGGGACATATAGCGCTCCACGCGGCCGTTTTTAGCGCTATTAATTACTAGAACAATTCGGCCAGTTGAGTTTTCAATTGAATACCTAATATCGACTGGTATTTTTTATTATTTTTTAATGAATTATGTATTAAAGTAATGGATAATACATCTTTATAATATAATATATCACGAAGTTACATAGATTGAGTTGATTTCATGGATGAGAGATGTTGCATCACACAGAACCACTGAAAAAAATCAATTTTAAGTATATATTATTTAATGGAGTTCTGGTACCAACCCTAATGTATGGAAGCGAAGCATGGAGTTGGAAAAAAAGGGACGAAAGTAGACTGAATGCTGTTGAAATGCGATCCCTCAGGCGAATGTGCGGAAAAACAATGTATGATAGGTGCCCTAATGTCGAAATTAGAGCAGAATGCAAGGCTGAGTTAAGCATTATCGACAAAATTAAGAAAGGTCTTTTGCGATGGTTCGGTCATGTGGAGCGAATGAATGATGAAAGAACGGCTAAAAAGATTTATGATGCGAATGTGTCCGGTTGTAGAAGTCGAGGAAGGCCGAGAAAGACATGGCATGATCAAGTACAACAAATTCTTGAAAGTGGTCATGTGAAAAGTCGGAATAATCGACGTGCGTGCATGAGAAGATGTATGAATGTGAAGGAAGCAAAGGAAATGTGCCAGGACAGAGTGGTGTGGCGTTCTATCCTCTCTGCCTACCCCTCTGGAGAAATGGCGTGATGGTTAGTTAGTTAGTTAGTTATTACTTACATTATGTAGGTACAAATATTTGATATTTTTTTATAGCTTACCTGTAAATAAAATCACCATTCGCCACTGGTATATACCACTACTACTATATACCATTGTGTCTTTCTACTTTCTTTTACAACAATTTTCCATGTATTAATATGTCCTTAAAATGCCCATTGGGCGTATATTTAAATAAATAAATAACGCGGATAACAGTTATTTTTGCCACGCAGATTAACGAATACGAATATTCTAGACGTCGAACACTTAAGCAATAAAAAAACACGTGGAACGAATTCACTAGAGGAAATCGATAATTATAGTAAATTGACTGGCGAATCAAAGAATTTACTTCTTGAATACATCGAAGAAAAACATTAAAGCTGTGTTATTATTACCAATACGTTTCCTTGTCTTAATATTTACAAAATATCAAATAGCAAACAGAAAAATATTTAAAAAAATAGACCCACAATATACTGAACCTCATTTAAAATACGTTCCACACAGTACTTGTAAAAAGTACAATCAAAAATAACAATGACATTTCTGAGCTGACGTAACTTGTGTCCGCTTTTTTCCAAACGAAGACAGCGGGACACGAGGAAAAAATACATCAAATTGCGCAAATGTCGCGCACGGCTTTGGCAACTCCCGCGATTGAACGCGTACAGAAGAAAGTGTCGATACAATATATATATACATACATACAAGGGCGGGCATATTGCCTTAAGGCAATTTATTCCTACCTACCCAAACCGTTCAGTTTGAGAAAATTATAAATACACGGACATATTGAATCTTACAAATTTATACAAAAATTAAAAGCAAAGATAAAAAACGCACTATACTATGAAGAGAGGAAAGGGGATGGGAAGGAAAGAAAAAGGATAAAGGAACAATTTAAATATTTATAAAGTGACATTTCAATCTTGACTTATATGTAAATAAAGAAGGGTCGTCTCTCATTAGTGGGTGGATTATTCCACAGTCGAGCGGCTACTACTGCGAAAGAGGAGGCAAGAAAATTAGAGCGATGACAGGGTATTAAAAGGGTTCTCTGGTTACTAGAACGAAGATATAGCAGGGGCGAATGCTCCTTATAATCGATTACATGCAGCTTACTATATTTTTTTGGCATCGTAAGTAATGTTGTATAATACTGTAGTACTATAGGAAAAAACACATCACCAAAAAAATATATTACTTTTCTTGGGTAAGTAAATTTATATCATATTCCTTTACTCCATACAGCGACCAGTTGCGCCTCTATTGGCCAAAATTATCACTACTGGAATTCACGAGATTACTCTGCTCCCTTTAAAATCACTAATTCAAATACGTCTTTAACCTAAAACTTTAGAATCTCGTTCGAAAAATTACACTTGCGATTACAGTAAAATCTTGCAGCGTCCATTAATCCAATTTAGTCTTTCAATACTTGACATAAGGGCTAGTATTCTTTAAAATACATCAATTTGACTTACGACAGTCTAAGGGAGGTGACAATATACGCACTCGTTATGTGTGAGAAAGAGATAACCAATATATTTTGTATGTCTTAACACTAACTAACTAACTAACTAACCATCACGCCATTTCCCCGGATGGGTAGGCAGAGAGGATAGAACGCCACACCACTCTGTCCTGGCACACTTCCTTTGCTTCCTTCACATTCATACATCTTCTCATGCACGCACGTCGATTATTCCGACTTTTCACATGACCACTTTAAAGAATTTGTTGTACTCGATCATGCCATGTCTTTCTCGGCCTCCCTCGACTTCTACAACCGGACACATTCGCATCATAAATCTTTTTGGCCGTTCTTTCATCATTCATTCGCTCCACATGACCGAACCATCGCAAAAGACCTTTCTTAATTTTGTCGATAATGCTTAACTCAGCCTTGCATTCTGCTCTAATTTCGACATTAGGGCACCTATCATACATTGTTTTTCCGCACATTCCCCCGAGGGATCGCATTTCAACAGCATTCAGTCTACTTTCGTCCCTTTTTTTCCAACTCCATGCTCCGCTTCCATACATTAGGGTTGGTACCAGAACTCCATAATGAACTGCTAATTTAGCCTCTTGCGATAGACACTTATTTGCTACGACAGACTTTAAGGCACCATTAACTCTGTTACCGGCACTAACCCTCCTTTCAATATCCTTGTCCATATTTCCATATCTAGTAAACATACTACCCAGATATACAAATTCTTCAACCTGTCTTAACACGGAAGTTACAATTGATCGTACTTATGTTTCGGTGGTTTGAAAGTAAATTTGCTTTAAATAAATAAAAATTTTGATATTTTAATCGAAACGAATTGATATTTTAATCCATAATATAGTATAAGTCCTTTAGTTGGTTTTAAAAAACAAAGATTCGCTAATTGTTTTTGAATTGTAATTCGTTTTTGTGCATACGATGACAGTTGAATATTGTAGGTTATTCTTCAGTGTCTATTTAAACTTTTCAAATTTAGTTAGAGTTATGGTAAAAACGTTACTAGTGTATAGTATTAAGAATAAATATATATGAAGAATTATAATATGCATAACTTATGTCGTTTTGTGAATAATAATGTGATATAAAAGTCAATGAAACAATGATTCTTAAAACGTAATTTATGTTTTGTTTGGTAATTAAAATTAAATGTTAACAAAACTAAATATATGAATATAGGAAACAAAAGAATAGAAATTGCAGCATCAATTGTAATAGAAAATGAAAAACTTAATGAAGTCACTGAAATTAAATATTTAGGTGTAATGTTGGATTCAAAACTTACATTTCACCAAAACGCTAAGATGGTAATAAATAAGATTGCAAAAACAATATCAACTTTGGGAAGGATCAGAAGATTTATTGATAAGGACTCCTGCAAAACTATTTACAAAGCAATTATTGAACCACACGTTAACTACTGTAGTAGCATTTTATTTTTATCAAACAAAGAAAACATAGATAAACTAACTGTATTACAAAATAAAGCCTTTAGAATCATTTTGAAAAAAAACAGATACACGAGGGTAAAGTCGATGGTAAATGAAATGAAATTATTAACATATAAACAAAGAATATTTTACAATACAATGATATTTGTTCATAAAATTATAAACTCTAATAAAAAAAACAGAATTTTGGAAAAAAATTGATCGGAACCAGCGTGAACACGATCACAATACTAGAGAAAAGAACAAAATTAGACTTCCATTTAGGAAAAAGGCAAAGTCACAAAATTCCGTATTATTTAAAGCAATTAAAAAGTATTACGAAATGGAAAAAAATATTTATGAAGAAAAAAACATATCAAAATTTAAAATAATGGTCAAGACATATGTGATAAACAATTTATAAATTAAATATATTTGCAATGTTATTATTAGAACACACATAACAATATGTATGATATGTGTGCCCTACTTTAAGATTTAAATAAAACTATCGTACTCGGTAAGGAATACTTTTAAATTATTTAATTATTATCATAAATTAAGAAATAGTGTTTTATTTCAAGACAAGTTATAATAGTCTGACTTAACCAAAGATGCACCGGTACGCTAATGAATTATCTAGTTTATTAATTACTTTTTCGACGCCTAGGCCAAAACGCGAAACAGCTGCGCGGATGGATCGTTGCTTTCTAATGACGCAGGCGGGGGTTCGAGTCCATAGGGGTTCCATTTTTTTTTGCAATTACAACAACAACAACAACAAACCATCACGCCGTTTCCCCGTAGGGGTAGGCAGAGAGGATAGAACGCCATAACACTCTATCTTGGCATACAGACCTCGCTTCCTCTACATTCATACATCTTCTTTTGCACGCACGCCGATTATTCCTACTTTTGACATGTCCATCTTCAAGTATTTGATGGACTTGATCGTGCCATGACTTTCTCGGTCTTCCTCGTTTTCTGCATCCATCAACATTTGCATCGTAGATCCTTTTAGTCGTTCTTTCGCTGTCCATTCGCTCTACATGTCCAAACCGACGCAGCACGCCTTTCTTAATTCTGTCAATAATGCATGTTTCAGCCTTCACACTTCACGGATCTCGACATTTGTGCACCTATCATACATCGTTTTACCACACATTCGCCTGAGGGATCGCATTTCGACAGCATTCAACTTACTTTCATCATTATTTTTCCAATTCCATACTTCGCTCCCATACATTAGAGTTGGAACTAGAACTCCGTTGTGAACTGCTAGTTTAGCCTCCTGCGATAGACATTTGTTTGCCAATTATGTTGCAATTATGTTTTTTATAAATTGTATTTTTTAAATCAAATGTTTGTGCTACATTAGAAAATATTTTTACTGAAACTATTAGCCGCTGGAGCCATTTGTTAGGAATTATTTATTAAATATAAAATAGACTTGTTTTTTATATGCCATACTACCGCCATGGACATTTCATCAGAATTTTCGTAGCTTACCAATTTAAAAACTCACCGCTCGCCACTGAGAGATAGCCCGTGTTGTGAAAGAGGTTGGATGAGCTCTCTCAGATAAACAGGCGAAGTGGGATATTGTGATAAAAGTGATAGAATGTGAATGTTTCTTCTATGCCTGATGCTGAGCCAGTGTAGCTGCGTGCGCTACTCGGTTATGTGGTCAAATTTGCGAAGATCAAAGATATAACGAATACAAATATTCTGCAAACGTTCTAACTTATCAAGAAATTCAGAGTTAGCATCTGGATAACATACATCCGCGTAGTCAAGGAGTGGAAGAAGTAAGCTCTGGACTATAAACGAGTATGGATGTACTCAAGTCTAGCAATAGCTAAGAATTGCCGGGTTTGGCTCGTATTAAATAAAATAAAACACACTCCGTGGTCTAAAGATTAAGACGTTTGTTTCAGTATTTAAATTTGCGGTTGGGGTTCACTTTATCCGCCGGATATTTCTTATCCAATCCGATCAAAATCAAGATGGTTTGAATTTAATTTTAATTAGACCGCAAGGCGATATCAAACAGGTGAGAACGCATACAATTAATTATTTAATTTAGGTGAATCATCAGTAAAAACCACTTGGCTTAATTATTACTTTTATTTGAAATCAACCAATGCTTAAATCCCTAGCAAGCGGCAAGAATGATTTGCAGAAAATGCAAAAAAGGAAGTAAGGAAAAAGTGAGGGTACTGACTGCATAATAAATGTAAACAACGAATGTCTCGAGAAAGTAGAAGAATGTGTGTATCTGGGAAGCATGTTTTCAAGAGACGGAAGAGTAGAAAAATAAAAAAATTGTTTCGTCTAGTATGTGAAATAATTCAGTCAGAGGAATCTCTTCACAACAACAAAGGTTTCGGCTCTTTAACTTGACTAAAATCAACAAATGGAAGAATTGAAAAAATATGGATTTTCAAACCTAGGCAAAATGGTAACAGGTAGACAGGTCATAAGCCCTGTAAATGCCTAGACTTTCATATCCCCTTCTCAAAAATGTTTTCCCTCTCTGTATGTATCTATGTATATTTGTGTATCTGGGAAGCGTGTTTTCAAAAGATGGAAAAGTAGAAAAGGATGTTGAAAGAAGAGTGAGTGCGGGCAACAAAATGAACAGTAATTGCTAATAAAAATATGTCAATCGAAGCTAAACTGGCAGTGCACAACGGAGTTTTAGTCCCAATACTTGTGTATGGAAGTGAAACGTGGAACTGGCAGAGGAAGGATGACAACGCGGTTGAAATGCGATCTCTTCGACGAATTTGTGGGAAATCAATGTATGACAGGGTTACGAACGATGAAATCAGGCGAGAGGGTAAATCTGAGTCAAGTACAATTGACAAGATTAAGAAAGGGTCTCTGAGATCGTTCGGTCACGTAGAACGAATGGACGACGAAAGAATGGTAAAACGAGTATGTATGGCGAAAATGAACGGCAACGTGAGACGAGGACGGCCGAGGAAGACGTGGCGTGATCAGATAAACCAAAATCTTAAGGCTGGGCATGTCAAAATCAATGTGGAAGAAGCTAGGAATGTATGCTAGGATTGACGTGTGTGGCAGTCCATTCTCTCTGCCTACCTCTACGGAGGAATGGCGTGATGGTAGTAGTAGTAGATTATTACAATCATTAAATAAAAATTTGTAAAAAAAAAAATCAAATGTGTGATTGCGCAGCAGGATTATGCGTCGCGAAACGTAAATATTTTGACATTGAATATTAGGTATTCACGGATGTTCCATTTTGATCGCGAATACGATAAACAACCATGGTGAGAAATTGTTATCACGTCGCTTATTAGCACGGCGATAGTTATTTGTGATTGAGCCGAAGGACTATACTGTGAATCGATTGAATTTGGTCCATAGTTCTGTTCTCAAGTAGAAAAATATCACAAACTACGATACCGATAAAAAAATATGAAATATATTTAGAATAATTAATTTTTTTTCAAAATCAGTATGTAGAGGATATTGAAGAGAAACGTTTTCATACATAAATGTAAAAAATAAATTTAATAAAAATACGTTCGTAGAAAAACGCGACGTGTTTGGCCTTGGTTGTTGTGACGTCAAGATTCGTGATATTGTTCTACACAAATTTCAATGACCAGGAACAAATAAACATGAATCGTGACGTATTAGGGGCGTGGCCCACGGAACCATGGTTTTTGCGGGAATTCAAAATTACAAATTTAAAAGTATTTTTTATGCTACTAATAATTAGCATAATTTTTTTACTGGACAGTAATTGCATTTTGGATCACATTGAACGTAAAAAATATTATATTGGACCAAGAAAAAGACATGGCACGATCAAGTCCATCAAATACTTAAAGACGGACGTGTCAAAAGTAGGAAAAATCGGCGTGCGTGCATGAGAAGATGTATGAATGTAGAGGGAGCGAGGTCTGCATGCAAAGACAGAGTGATGTGGCGTTCTGTCCTTGCTGCCTAACGGCGAGATGGTTTGTTTGTTCGTTTATTTGTTAACATTACATACATATGTATCAGGGGAGAATTATTAAAATAAGAGATTATGCACAGTAGAGTATGAAGTTTTTTTATTTTATTAGACATGAATGTGACACAGGTCTAAAACGTTGCATTTTGGATCACATTGAACGTAAAAATATTTTTAAAAAAATTCCATACTACGTTTGGCTCTCAATCGAGGTTTGAAGTTCATAACTGTCTGAACATTTTGTTAATTATCCATATTATTAAAATTATTTTTTTGTTAGTAAAGATATTATTTAATCGCATTACAAATTCGATCACGTTTTAAAACTACCGAAACGCAAAAAGTTTACACTCCGCGGAACTGATACCGTCGAGCGCCTGGCTAATATTGACGAAAACAATACCCGTTTATTACGAAACAAAGTGCAACTCACGCCCTAAGATGCTTATTTAAAAAGGCTTAATGCGCATTTTAAAATTTAATTTGACTTATTTTCTTACTCAAATATGAAATGACAGCCGGTTTAGGGCAAAAAAATGGACTTTTTTCGAAAATTTCAAGCTCTAGTTGAAGGCCAAAAGTGATATCAGATATTTTTTTTGA
This sequence comes from Micrasema longulum, assembly GCF_059751315.1. Lineage (NCBI taxonomy): Eukaryota > Metazoa > Arthropoda > Insecta > Trichoptera > Brachycentridae > Micrasema > Micrasema longulum. Next base: position 111,540 of record NW_028278865.1, read on the forward strand.
TATTTTTTGCATTCCGAATAATCCAAAAGGCATCTTTTTAGACCCCTTTCATTTCGAAATTCGGAAAAAAATATATCAAAACGTATGTTGAAACTAGGAATGTAAGTCTGGATAAACGTGTGTGGCGTTCTATGCTCGGCCTATTCCAAGGTAATATTAATAGATTTAAATAAATCAACAAAAATTGTGAATTAACAACTTTTATGGACTAATTGCTTTAGATCAACAAGAACATAATTTAACATTGGCAAATAAGTAACTACTTTACTCAAATCGCTTATTAAACATAGTTATCTTTTGAAAAAATACAAGGTTCATGAACAGATAATATCAAAAAAAGTGTTAGGAAACATCGCGATACAAATATAAACATTTCAAGTGATATTAATTTTAACAAACTACAACGGGGTTTGAGAATACCTTAAATAAGGAAATATGGAAGTCTAGGCATTTACAGGGCTTATGACCTGTCATTGGCTGGTTTAAGTGTCCACTTTACACACCTTATTTTGTATAAATTACTCAAGGAAATAGACGCTAAAAATACTCGTAAAACAGGGTACCCGGTAGAAATTATAGGCATGGTTATAGAATAACGATGATATTATTATTAATATTATCGTTGGATAATTTATATGGCGCCATTTTTGTGCAAATCATCTCAAGGGCGCTGGGATTACAAAAGACGCCACGCTTCCAGTCAACGAGGGGAAAAAATGTATATATATGAAACGCCTAGCGATCGGGTACATGTAAATTTAATATTTCAATTAATAAAAAATAATATCAAAAATGTTAGCTTATATATTTTAATGTTTCACATCGGCCGCTAGAAGCAGTTATTTTAAGGTGATTCTAAACGAAAATATGAAAATATCTATTCATATTATTAAAATTCATTAAACTACTTATTTATTAATTCATAAATACGCCCAATGGGCATTTTTAATGACATATTTATACATAGAAAATTATTATAAAAAAGCAGAAAGACTCAATGGAATATAGTAGACTTTGTAGGAGTGGAAGAGGGAGAGAGGTGTTTATAATTGAATTTAATTCAGTGATCGTTTGAAAGAAGACAACTTGTTATCAAAGAAATCAAGACTGGTATGTTTGTTGGCAGACCGGAGAATTCTGGGCATAGGGGAATGGAAACCATAGTTAGTTCTATGGTTATCGGTATGAAAGAGTCAGTTTTGTCTGAGGTTTCCAGTTGGGATATTTAATTTATCGAGGTCAGTAGTTCAGGCGCATCAAAGAGTGAGTTGAGAATTTTAAACAGGACTAGAAGGTCGGATTTATTTCGACGGTCTTTAAGAGAAGATATATTCAAAGTAGTTTCCAACTCATTATACGTATATAGGTCTTTGGATAAACCCAACCTCCAGCCTCTTTCTTTAAAATTGACGTTGAACTGGTCCAATATTCTTGATGTGAACTTCATAATACGGAGACCAGACGACACAGGAATACTCTGGGTGCGGGCGAAGTAGGGAACAGAAGTCAGCTTTAAGGATATTGATATTTTTGAAGTCAGTTGTGCTTCTATTAATAAATCCAAAGAGTCTTATGGATTTCTTGATAACATGTTCAATATGAATTGTAAAAGAAAGTTTACTGTCAAGTATAATACCCAAATCTCGTATACTAGACACAGATGATAAATATGATTGGATTTTCCAGACTCTTTTTCAGACAGATTTTTTTTTAGGCTTTCAAAGATAAAAAATGTCCATCTTAGAACAGGCTGAGCTATGTTAGATGGAGACTATCCTAAACAAAGAACACTCCGTTAAAACATATATTTATTTATTTATTCAATTTTATTCCCTGGTATTAAATATGGATACTTATTTTATGCAATAAATTTATAAAATAAATAAACAGATGGCGCTTTTATAATTTTTTATGTGAAATGATATTAATAATATTTTGAGTTTGTCCAAATATTTTTAAACAAGAACACGATTCAACTCCATTCATCAAGATTCATTCACCATTCTGCCTATATTTGAACATCTATATTCCTTCAATTCTTTCATCTGTTGATGTTTGTGAAGTTACAGAGCTGAAACCTTTATTTATGCGGGTGAGATTCATCTAATTGAATTATTCCACCTACATACTAGACTAGGCAACGCCTGAAAATGTTATTTTTTCAATTTCCATACTTCTTCATGGACCAGGA